>NC_090655.1:22942554-23242554 GCF_040937935.1 Hyperolius riggenbachi | reverse complement strand
AATAACTCTTCATCAAAAAACACAACACTAACTCTGAGCACTGAGGTAAGGGGTCCGGAGGCGCCCTCTGAGAATCGTACCCTTCCGAACCTGGCATGCAGCCTTGAACCGGCCCCCGCCACGTTCTCCGGCTCGGGGACAGATGCATGCCCACTTAAAGTGACCTTCCGTCGAATCGTCTCTCTTGCAGGATTGTCCCTTGACAAGTCCTTAACCCGATAATCTCAACCTCCGGAGCCCCTTCCCCTCCACTACGAACGGGCATGAAGCCTCATGGCCGTGAGGCCCCCAAGCTCAGAGCTCGCTGGATCCCATCTTCTATCCCTAGAGCCCACAAATCCAGCCCCACATCGGTAAGACGAACTCCATCCCTTCTCAAGAAAAGATGGGTATCATCCTCCAACTCAAAATGCCTGATGGCCAAGCCCCCATTTCTTTTTTTTTTGTAAAATAACTTTTATTGAGTTTTTGACAATACAATAAAGAAAATCAACAGTCAACAAACATTAGATCATAGAAATATCTTATTACTTCTAATAATGACAAGTGATGGACACTATGTGTGTAGAAGTACTTTGAGGAGCCTGTGTGACATAGTATTAAATGAAAAGCCACGTCTGAGATCCTATATGTTAAACTGAATTTTTAAGTAAGGGCTCTCGCCCTTCTAAGGGTGGATCTATTATTGAAAGTTAATATATACTTTGAGGGTAGATACTCAATGGGGAGTGGCCTGGACAATTCAGCTCCTATATGAACAATATATTATGAAACTAGGTATGAAAGTTTAAGGATAGAAAGGAGAGTAAGAGAGAGAGGAGGGGGTGATTAGAGAAAGAGGGGGAGGGGGGATGTGCTGCATCTCCACAGCCTTTGCTGGTAGGAGTTTGTCACCCAGTGACCCGGAAAAGGGGGGTCCATGTATAGGTAGCCACAGCTCTGCAGGTTAAGGTATCCATTTAGAGCATGTCTCGTGCTTTACTTGAGTCACGGAAGTCTACCCATACAGCACATCTCTTAGTGAATGCTTCTGCAGAACTTTGAGTGTCCGTATAAAGTTCCTCCATTCTCATGATGTGGTTGATTTCCTTAAATAGTTCTGTTATAGAGGGTATAGTAGTGGATTTCCAATGTCGTGAGATTAGTAATCTGGCTGTCACCATTAACTGAGGTGTCAAGGATTTTTTTTATTGCAGAGGTTTTTCCAGGAAGTAGTGTTAGCAAGGCTGTGGAACTTGATAGTTTAAGAGTTCTGCAATATAGATGTTTATGGACCAGGAAGACTTTAGTCCAGAAGGGTTGAATGCAAGAGCATTCCCACCAAAAATGGAGGAATGTTCCGGCTGTCTGGGAACACCTCCAGCAAGTAGCCGGAGTGTTTGAATTATATTTAGCAACCTGTACCGGGGTACGATACCACCTGGAAAAGACCTTGTAGTTTCTTTCTTGATGATGTGTGGATATAGATGTTTTATGAATGAGCGTGAACACTTTTTCCCATTGTTCTGCTAACAAAGGGGTCCCTAGATCTCTATCCCAGGTGTCTGTGAGTTTGAGTAAATCTTTTTCACTAATGGAGCTTACAAGGAATGAGTATAGTAATGACACCTTATGAGGTAGTGATGATTCAGAGATACATAAGCGTTCAAATTCTGAAAGTGCTTCACTTAATTGAGTTCTAGAGCTTATATCCTTGAGGAACCAGGTAAGCTGACTCCAGGCCAACCAGCCCACCCCAGGTCGGTTATCAGGGTTGCCTATTTGTTCTCTTGGGACAAGATGGCCCCTGGAGGTAATGTGCCTGAGCTGTGGCCAGAAGTCCCTTGACCAGCCTAGGATAGAGTGCGCACGCACTCCAGAGGCGAAACCTGGGTTATCAAGTAGGGATGTGAGCGGGCTGTATGAAGTGGAAGTGCTAAGTCTGCCTCTAAAGGAATGCCATAGTTTGAGCACAATTTGGGCCCAGAACGCCACTTCCTCTGTACCTGGTCTATGTTCTGGTGGCAGCCAGAGTAATGCTCTGGGGTCTAGTGAGGACAATGAGGCCTCCAATGAAATCCACTGTTTGCTAGCTTTGTCTTGAAACCAGTTAAGAATATGGGTGAGCAGAGTGGCGTGGTAATATATTTTGATGTCGGGAAGACCCATACCTCCTTCTGATTTAGGTCGGGTGAGAAGCCTGAATTTGGTTCTGTGTGGTCTGCTGTGCCAGATAAATTTCATGATAAGTGATTGTATTTTATTTAGGAATTTTATGGGAATCTTAATCGGGATTGCCTGCATTATGTATAAGACTTTAGGTAAAATGTCCATTTTAATGGCATTTATACGGCCCGCCCAAGATAGATGCAGGGGGTTCCAGCTTTCAAGATCTTTCGTGATTTTAAGAAGTAATGGTGAATAGTTTAATGTGAAGAGTTCAGAGGGATCAGCTGAGACCATGACTCCTAAGTATTTAATTGCATGGGATTGCCATTTGAAGGAGAAGGATTTCTGGAGTCTGGAGACTAAGGTACTTGGTAGGGTGATATTTAACATTTCCGTTTTAGTGATATTAATTTTAAAGTTGCTTACATTTCCATAAAGTTCAAATTCTGAAAGCAAGTTTGGGAGGGCAATGGATGGATTAGAGATGTAGATCAATAGGTCATCAGCAAATAATGATATTTTGAAGTGCCTATCTCCCCTCAAAATCCCCTGTATGTTTGTGTTTTGGCGTAAAGCGACTGCCAAGTGTTCCATACAAAGAACATATAGCAGGGGTGAGAGGGGGCAGCCCTGTCTTGTCCCATTTGTTATTGGAAAGGCGTCCGACAGGGTCCCATTTATCTTAATTCTGGCTGAGGGTTTTTTATAAAGAGCCATTACTTTGTTTTTAAAGTTGGTTCCCAGACCGATCTGTTCTAAACAAGATTCTAGGAAAACCCAGTGAACCCTGTCGAACGCCTTTTCCGCATCAACCGCCATTATACAGAGTGGGGATTTCGATTTTTTAACATAGTGTATCAGGGATACTGTTTTTAAGGTATTGTCTCTGGCCTCTCTGCCAGAGACAAATCCGGTTTGGTCGGTATGTATGATGTCAGGCAATAAAGGTTTGAGTCTTTCAGCTAAGATTTTTGCATAGAGTTTGAGGTCGATGTTAATTAATGAGATTGGGCGATAATTAGCGCAACTGTTTGGATCTTTGTTTGGCTTGGGAATCACAGCTATGTGTGCCATAGATGTTTGGGGTGTGAACGTTCTGTCCTCATTGATTGAGTTAAAGGTCCGCAGAAGAAGTGGAGATAGGGATGAGCAGAATTGTTTATAAAACGAGCCTGTCAGGCCGTCAGGACCAGGACTTTTACCTTTTTTAAGCGCTCTGATACATGTTATTAGTTCGAAGTCCGTGATGTCTGAGTCTAGTTCCTTAATTTGGTCATCTGATAGGGAGGGGAGCTTGGTTGCATTGATATATGAGATTATTTTATTCTTTAATTTGGTGGGGTCCATGTCATGGTATTTACCTTTTATATTGTATAAGGCTTTATAGTAATTATTGAATTCGTGTGCAATTTCTGAATTTTTGTATTTGACATGTCCCTTAGGGGTATTAATAGAAAAGATATTGGAGTTAGTAGTCTTAGGGTGTAAGTAATGTGCTAAAAGAGTCCCGCATTTATCTCCATGGTAGAAGAGCTTGCTGGTGAATCGCTCTCTTGCTACTAGTGTTTTCTGATCAAGCAGTGTCAGGAGAGTCTGTCTGGTGTTTGATAGTTCGAGGTCTAGCGCTGCGCTATAAGCTGATTTTAGATCGTTTTCTAGATTCTGAATCTTGGTAAGTAGTTCTGATATCCGCGTGCTCCTTTCTTTCTTCAATCTAGAGCCATGTGAGATGAATACACCTCGCAGTACGCATTTTTAGAGCTTCCCATTTAATGGTTGCCGGTGTCTCATCTTCTGCATGATCTTTCATGAACTGCTCTATCGAGTTTTTGATAGCTGCGGAGCATTGAGGGTCTTTTAGAAGATTTTCATTTAGCCTCCATTGGAACTGACGATGGGAGTGTTCATTAGTGGAGAACGAGCAGAATATGGGAGAGTGGTCGGACCAAAGTCTGCTACCAATGGAGGCCTGCATATTTAGATCTAGCAGAGATTGGGATACAAAAAAATAATCTATACGGCTAAATGTTTTGCGCACTGCCGAATAAAAGGTGTAATCCCTCTCATTGGGGTTCAAAGTACGCCAAACATCTATCAAGTGCAGAGAGGCCAGTTTGGATTTCAGTTTTGATAATGTAGCTTTGGTTAAGGGGGGTCTCTGTGATGAGGAATCGAGTCTATGGTCTAAGCACAAGTTAAAATCTCCTCCCATTATAATATCACCTTCGGCAAATAGAGCCAGCTTGGAAAGGTAATTTAAAAGGGCACCTCCCTGATTCTGGTTTGGTAAGTATATATTAGCCAGGGTGTATTTCCTATTATCTAATTGTATGACTAAGAACACGAACCTCCCTTGTGGATCAATTTGTTCCTTCTGTATTATGATATTGAGATGTTTATGGAGTCCTATGGATACCCCTTTGGATTTGGATAACGGATTTGAACTATGGTGCCATCTATTGAAGTATCTAGTTTTGATGGTGGGGACTTCATTAGTTTTAAAGTGGGTTTCTTGTAGGAAGGCTATGGAAACTTTTTGTTTGTGGAGGTAATGTAGGATCTGTGAGCGTTTGTTGGGTGAGTTGAAGCCCTTCACATTAAATGAAGATATCTGACAATTATTCATATGGGGTTATTTTTATGGAGCGAAGGTCTATTGTTTCTTTTGTATATTGGCCTGTTCTTTTTAAAGGTTCAGGGCATTTGGAGGTAGCAGCACATCCTAAGGGGTAGGCAAAGAGAGAAACATATATATAAGGAGAAATGAGTAAGAGAAAAGAGAAAGGGCCAAGAAAGAAATTCTTGGTCATAACGTAAAAAGCCGGCATTAAAAACATGCCAACATCTTTAGGCAACATACGTGCAGGTCACACCAGTGGGACTCGAAGAGCACCAGTAGCGTGAGAGAATTTGTGGGGAACGGAAGCCAAACCCGGTTGCGAGGGTCCAGCCGCTCCAGAACTCCTAACATAGTATAATAGATAACACAGCCATAACATAACATAGGCCTGTAAGGGTGTCTAATGTCCGTTAGTTTTTAACAAAGATCACAACCAGTTAAGTTATCATGTCTCACCTCGGAACGCTAGACGCGGAGGACGCGGCAACCCAATGCAATCAACATAATATACTTATCGTATATAGTTGTGGATGCTATAATAAGGAGGAGATATTATCTTGAATGTAGTTATCTTATGGTGATGGGTTGTCGGAAAATTGACTGATTTCTGCCGCCTCCTCCGGTCCCCGCCCCCCATAAAGAAACAACAACGTCCCCCCCTCCCTCCCGAAACCCCCAAACATGGACGGGGACATGAACGGGGAGCGGGGACATGAACGGGGAGCGGGGACATGAATGAATGGGAACGCAGTAAATCTAAGTCCCCGAATCAATGAACGCTGGTATCTATTAGATGCCTGCATCATTGTATCTTCTGGCTGTTACACTGCCACGCATTACTTCCGATTCACATCCTTACGTACGCGAATCGGAAATAATGACTAAGGACATCTTGTGGCCAAATAGTAAAACTACATCACAACACATTTTATTTATAGTTGCCTTAGGGACAGACCTTTTTTAATAGCTATGTCAAGGGGGTATATAACTGTTATTTTTTTAATTTGCCGGCTTATAAATAGTGATGGATGCAAAACTGAAAAAATGCACCTTTATTTCCAAATAAAATGTTGGCGTCATACATTGTACTAGGGAAAATTTTTAAACGTTGCAATAACCGGGACAAATGGGCAACTAAAATGTGTGGGTTTTAACCACAGTTTTATTTTAACACTATAAAGGCCGAAAACTGAGAAATAAATAATGTTTTCCATTTTTTTTCTTATTATTCCAATTGCAATGTGTTTAGAATAAAATAATTCTTAGCATAATGTACCTCCCAAAGAAAGCCTAAATTGGTGCCGAAAAAAAACAAGATATAGATCATGTTGTTGATGTTGATCATGGTGGCTGGATAGTGTAATGGTTAAGGGCTCCGCCTCTGACACAGGACACCTGGATTCAAATCTCGGCTCTGCCTGTTCAGTAAGCCAGCACCTATTCAGTAGGAGACCTTGGGCAAGACTCCCTAACACTGCTACTGCCTATAGAGCGCGTCCTAGTGGCTGCAGCTTTCGCGCTTTGAGTCCGCCAGGAGAAAAGCGCGATATAAATGTTCTGTGTTTGTTTGTGATTAAGTTATTAGCGAAACAATGGGAGGAGCGCTGACAGCAAAAAATTGCTCTGGTCCTAAAGGGGTAAAACCCCTCAGTGGTCCAGTAACTAATAGGACTTTTCGTCACCGTAATGTGTTACCAAACAGCAGTCATTTCAGTCACGTTACACTTCTGTTAGCAATACGTCAATTATGGGCAAATGAGTGAATTTGATGGGTGTTCACTTGTACTGTGTAATATTGGACAGAGGTGGATACTTAGCAATTAGTGCTTCAGATAAGTAAATCCTTCCACTGTAATTTAGTTCCTCCCGGAGACAAAGGTTCCCTTGCCAGCGCATAATAATGACATTTCTCATGCTTGTATTTTGCGGAGAAGAAACTCCAAGATCCAGCCTGGTTACAATTGCCTCTGAATAGCTCCGGAGTAATTACAAGTCACAGATATGGCTTTTGGAGCACTGTCTTTATAAAGTCAGTCTTAGCAGCTTTTCATCTACTGTGAAACCTACCGCATAAGTCTACTCCCCCCCCCCCCCCCTCCATTCCGCCAGCACCCAGTAATCAGAACCACTGGCGACGTGTAACTATAAAGTGCCAATCTGTTTTCTTTTAACCTCATACAGTGAACAAATGAACACAGAAAAACCACAGATGGAATTTGTCAAAGAGCTTTCTTTTTTCTTTTCCAGTTTGTATAAAGGCTGCAGCTGCCAGGTCTATAAATGAAAATAAGTGTCTATTTTTAGTGAAAAGAAACTGTGCTGGAAAACCCAACCTGTGCTAGCAAGTAGATTGAATCAACCCTATAAAAGGAAAAATTCTCTTCTTAGATGCTGTTAAAGCAATCCTGTAGCCGGTAAAAAAAAGGCCATAATACTCACCAATGGAGAGGGAGATTCTGGACCCCATAGAGCAGGGGTGTCCAAACTTTTTAGAACAGGGACCATATTACCATTTTTGACATAGTGAGGGGGCAAAAGTAGTGAAATGAAATTAAGTGTTTGCTGATTGTCCCTAGCCAGGGGCGTAACAATAGACCCTGCAAGGGATGCCTCCGCAGGGGGGCCCAGAAGCCACAGGGGGCCCGTGGGGGGGAAAGTTTGAGAGACTGACAGCTAAGGGCAGGAGAGAAAAAAACATATTCTGCTCTCACCATTGTTATATTGACTGCATGTGTCCACCACACAGATAAGGACTCATACACACTCTGAAATTTCTACACTGTCCCTGCTCCCTAGGGTTCGTAAAAAACATCTGTCTCTCACTGCTGCAAAGACCTGATGACTGCATGTACAACCTAACAAAGAACCGAGTCACATTTTAAAAAAAAACTTCTATTCTTTCCCTTATTCACTCTGAAAGGAATCCTAGATCTTATCACACAGGCCTCATGGCCTCTAATTACTTTTACAACACAGCAGAGTGGAAATTGAGGTCTTAGGGCTCTTTTCCACTATGAAATGCAATCGCGATTCCGATGGCGATCGCGTTTCAATTTCCACCATGCAATTGCGATTGAGCTACTATACTCATTATAGTCCAGCTCAATCGCATACAAAACGCGGCTGGACAACGATTGCGCTTTTGACCAAAATCGCATCACAATCGGATCACACTAATGGAAATTGCTGCTGCAGTTTCCATTAGTTTAATGTACCTTGCGATTTGTGATCAGAAGCAAATCGCAAATCGCAGGCTAGTGGAAAAAGGCTATTTGTTGTTGCTTCATTGAGAGCTCGTTGTCTCACTGAGTCCAAGATCCCGTAATAAGAGTATCAGTGATATTCTGAATGTTTTGCCAAAGTTACAGTGAATACTATATGTTATGTTCAGCATGTCATTGTTGTTCCTCCGTATAGCATGTGCTCTCATGTAGTAAAATAATACGGCTGTGTGTGTGTATGTATGTACTGGGAGCAGAGCTGCAACCAGGGACTTGCCAGCTGCAAGGGGCTGGGGGAAGCCCCGGGTAAGTAGATCTGGGCGTAGCTTAGGTTGCCTGACATTTCCTTTAAGTTTAAGTGTTTTTATCTGCATGGGGAAAACACATTGGTCCTCAGTTTTTCTGTGCAGAAAGCGAGGGGGGTGGGGGGCCCCATCCAAACCTTCCCAGGGGCATCCAAAGTTTTGTGGGGGGGGCATCCAAAGTTTCGCTGGGGGGCCCAGTGATGTCTAGTTATGCAACCTGCTAGGTACACTATACCAGTAGTCTCCTATTAATGAATGAGATAGGGACTGTAGGTTAGTTCTTAAAGGGAACCCGAGGTGAGAAGGATATGGAGGCTGCCATATTTATTTCCTTCTCAACAATGCCAGTTGCCTGGCAGCCCTGTAGGTCGTCCGGCATAAGTAGCGTTTGAGTCAAACCATGGAACAATCATATGGCTAATCCAGTAAAACTGCTGAGTCAGAGTACCTGATCTGCTGCATGCTTGTTCAGGGTCTATGGCTAAATGCATTAGAGACACAGGATCAGGAGGACAGCCGCAGCAACTTGTATTGTTTAACAGGAAATACATATGGCAGCCCCTATATCACTCTCTCACCTCGGGTATCCTTTAAGCTGAATTTGTAAGTCGGAACACTGTGTTCCCCTGTGCCTCCAGTGTCTTCCTCTATGCCTCCTGTCCTGTCTCCTTGTGCCTCCAGTGTTTTCCTCTATGCCACCTGTCTCCCTGTGACTCTAGAGTTCTCCTTTATGCCTCCTGTTTTCCTGTGCCTCCAGTGTCTTCCTCTATGCCTCCTTTCCTGTCTCCTTGTGCCTCCAGTGTCTTCCTCTATGCCTCCTGTCCTGTCTCCTTGTGCCTCCAGTGTCTTCCTCTATGCCTCCTGTCTAGAGATGTAGCGAACTGTTCGCCGGCAAACGGTTCCAGGCGAACTTTGGGCAGGCGAACGTTTGCGGAAGTTTGATTCACCCCATAATGCTCTATTGAGCAAAACTTTGACCCTCTACATCAGTGTTCCCCAACCCTGTCCTCAAGGCCCACCAACAGTGCATGTTTTGCAGAAAACCACAACCATTCACAGGTGGGACAATTAGTGTCTCAGCAGAGCTGATTAAGTACCGCTGTGGATTTCTACAAAACATGTACTGTTGGTGGGCCTTAAGGACAGGGTTGGGGAACACTGCTCTACATCACAGTCAGCAGTCACATTATTGCCAAACACACTGCTCTCACTGCTGGAGGCCCGCTCCCCCTCCCTCCCTCCCTCCCTCCAAGCAAGGTCCTTATGCCATTTCACTCACTTGTCTGCCTACACTAATTAGTTAAGGGACAGCTGCTTCCCTCCTCCCTTCTACCCTTCTACCTATTCCCTCCTCCCTCCTACCGGAGGGAGGAGGGTCTCATCTGCCAGGGAATTATACTATTTCAAAAAACAGTTTACATACCATAGCTGGGAATCGAACCCAGGTCTAACTGTGTGGTGGGCAAGCACCCTAACCGCTGTACCACAACAGTACTAACTGAAGCTGGCCTAGCATTTACTATTTATGCTCAATGCAATAGAAACATTAGGTTGCTTAAAGGGAACCTTAACTGAGAGTGATATGGATGTTTCCTGTAAACAATACCAGTTGCCTGGCAGTCCAGCTGAGCTCTGTGACTGCAATAGTGGCTGAATCACACCCTGAAACAAGCATGCAGCTAATCCAGTCTGACTTCAGTCAGAGCACCTGATCTGCATGCTTGTTCAGGGGCTGTGGCTAAAAGTATTAGAGACACAGGATCAGCAGGCGATTCAGGCAACTGGTATTATTTTAAAAGGAAAAATGCATATCCTTCACCGTTTAGGTTCCCTTTAAGGATTTGTAGCATAAAAGCCAACTCACATTGGCTGGGATTTGAACCCGGGTCTCACTGTGTGGTGGGCAAGCACCCTAACCGCTGTACCACAACAATACTAAATGAAGCTGGCCTAGCATTTACCATTTATGCTCAATCCAAGAGAAAAAGTAGACAAGACAACATTTATATCACGCTTTTCTCCTGGCGGACTCAAAGCACCAGAGCTGCAGCCACTAGGGCATGCTCTATAAGCAGTAGCAGTGTTAGGAAGACTTGCCTAAGGTCTCCTACTGAATAGGTGCTGGCTTACTGTCCACTTTTTCTCTTGTATTGAGCATAAATGGTAAATGCTAGGCCAGCTTTAGTTACTACTGCTGTGGTACAGCGGTTAGGGTGCTTGCCCACCACACACTGAGACCCGGGTTCAAATCCCAGCCAAAGTGAGTTGTCTTTTATGCTACAAATCCTTAAAGGGAACCCAAGCGGAGAAGGATATGGATTTTTCCTTTTAAAATAATACCAGTTGCCTGAATCGCCTGCTGATCCTGTGTCTCTAATACGTTTAGCCACAGCCCCTGAACAAGCATGCAGATCAGGTGTTCTGACTGAAGTCAGACTGGATTAGCTGCATGCTTGTTTCAGGGTGTGATTCAGCCACTATTGCAGTCACAGAGATCAGCTGGACTGCCAGGCAACTGGTATTGTTTACAGGAAACATCCATATCACTCTCAGTTAAGGTTCCCTTTAAGCAACCTAATGTTTCTATTGCATTGAGCATAAATAGTAAATGCTAGGCCAGCTTCAGTTAGTACTGTTGTGGTACAGCAGTTAGGGTGCTTGCCCACCACACAGTTAGACCTGGGTTCGATTCCCAGCTATGGTATGTAAACTGGTTTTTGAAATAGTATAATTCCCTGGCAGATGAGACCCGCCGGTAGGAGGGAGGAGGGTGGAGGGACTCCAGGTATTATACAAGTATAACACACACACACACACACACCAACCCGAACCCTTCCTTCACTCATTGTTTGTGCCTCCACTCTTCCTCCTCCTCTAGGACCCCTGCAGCCATGTTACGTAGTTCTATGGCAGTTATGGGACTACTACAAATCATTTCTAAAAACAGCCATTCCTGCATGCAGCACCACAGCAATGATTTGCGGCCACATTTTGCCCCGTGGGCAGACTTTGGATATACCGGCCATAGGTCCTTCCCAGTCCTTGCTATTTCCCCTCGTTCCACCGCGTTCCCCCAGTCAAATTTCATACCTTCAGAAGTCCTTGGAACGCTTTGGATGCACATGCATCCTTTAGTATTTCTAAAGACAGGCAAATCCATACTGTGAATGCGCGAGCCCATTCTTGCACGTGTGCAGTATAAATCCACTCGCCTTTGGAAGTACTTAGGGATACAAGTACTTTTGAAGTAGATCCAAGGAGGGCTGAAGACATATTTGACCTGGAGGTCGAATAATTTGATTGGGGACAACGGCAGATCGAGGTCACTGAGATTGGACTAGGAAGTGTAATGTTGTGGTGATTGGTGCATACACTTCAGAGTTTTCTGATTATTAGTGATCCGCAGTATCACTAGTAATACAGATATATTTGATTATATGGTGATCTGCGTCATCACTAATAATACAAATATTTATGCGTACTCTGGAAAACACAAGGAACAGATAACTTGTGGAAAACCCACCACACTGACGTTAACTCAGAGGGAAGGTGACCTCTGGAAGGAAGGGCAGTGTGTGCGATTCTGCGACTAGGATAAGAACGCAGAATTGCGTTCTCAACAGTAATGATATGCTGAGGAGTTACTGAGTTCCCCGCAAGAAGAACTCAGCAAAGTAAACCCTTTAGTGGAAAACCCACTAAAGGGGGCGAAGTCAAACGGAAAACGGTTCGGTATCAGAACTGGCAGAGAAGTACCGAATCGTCAGACAGAAATCAAGATCAGAGGTCAAGCCAAGGTCAGCAACGGGAAATCAGATGAGCAGAGGTACAGAATCGAGAAACACAAGGGAAGTCAGAAGCCAAGCCAATAGTCGGTAACGGTACGGGCTGGCGAAGTACAAAATCAGGAGACAAGAGAATAAAGAGGTAACAGGCAAAAGGTCATACACAATATACAATGCAATTAGTACTTTAGGCTATCAACAGAATCTGGCTAAGTGTGGATCCCCAGCTCCAGCTGGTTCTAGCACACTTTGGGATCTGACTAGGGTCTGAGTGCTAACACACAAGTATTCGCTGACTGCAGACAACTTGCAACTGACAGAATGCCTGCTTTTATACTGTGCTGGACTCAAACAGCCCGCCCAGCCATTCAACCAATCACAACGTGGCTCAAGGACCTTGCAGCACAGCTCAAGGACCTTGCTGAGGTCAGCTGACCAGCTGGTCAGCTGACTCTCCTTCTAAGAGTATAAAAGGCTCTACTGCACACGCGCGCGGCCCCTACGGGGTCCAGACTGTCATGAGAGGTGTCTCGGCGAGCAGCATGCCATGAGGCCTGTGAAGGTGTTCCAGGAGTGCAGCCTCGACGTGGAGTACGCCGAGAGGTCTGCGACTGAACGTTGGATCGTGCTACCGCTGCGGACGTGGACGTTTCTCCGCGTTCCGCATGCGACCATGCGGGCGGTTGCGCTGCTGATGCGGACGCGAACAAACGTCCGCGTTCAGCCTGCTGCTGCCTCATTACAGTACCCCCCCTTTCAGGCATGACCTCCGGGCGTGCCTCACCCGGTTTCCCAGGATACAACTCATGAAATCTCCTCCTTTTCTCCTCAGCATGAAGATCTCGAAGGGGAACCCATGATCTCTCCTCTGGCCCGTACCCCTTCCAGTGCACCAGATACTGGAGCTTGTTGCGTGAAAAACGGGAATCTAAAATGTCCTGGACTTCATATTCCAATTCCCCATCCACTACCACAGGAGCAGGGGGAGTAGAATCTACCCTTACCGCAGGCTTCAATAAAGAAACATGATAAGTCCTGCCACATCTCATATTAGTTGGTAATTTTACCCTGTAGGTGACTTCATTGATCCTGCTCTCTATAGGAAAAGGCCCGATAAAGCGAGGACCTAATTTTGCTGATGGTTGCCTGAGAGGAATGTGTCTAGTAGAGACCCAAACATAATCTCCTGGAATAAAGTTCCACTCAGTGGAACGTTTTCTATCAGCAAATTTCTTTTGAACAGAAAAAGCTTTGTCCAAATTATCTCTGACCTTCCCCCAGATCTCTCTGAAAGTCCCCTGCCATTCCTGGAGAGCTGGAAGAGGTGACTCCTTGACTGGAAGTGACGTAAACTTGGGACACTTCCCATTGACAATCTGAAAGGGAGAATAACCAGAGGATGCGTTTTTCAGGTTATTGTGGGCAAATTCAGCAAATGGAAGGAATCTTGTCCAGAGATGTTGTGCATCTGCTATGTAACATCTAAGAAATTGCTCCATGGACTGATTGATCCTCTCCGTCTGCCCATTAGTCTGGGGATGGTAACCTGAAGAAAATGATAAAGAAATCCCCAGATCCTTACAAAAGGCCCTCCAGAATTTTGACACAAATTGTACCCCCCTATCAGATACAATATCCACCGGAATTCCATGTAACTTAAAGATGTTATTAATAAACAAATCTGCCAATTTTTGGGCAGATGGAAACCCAGACAGAGCAACGAAATGTGCCATTTTACTAAATCTGTCCGTAACAACCCAGATGACAGTGTTACCTTCAGATTCAGGCAGCTCACCCACAAAATCCATGGAAATGTGGGACCATGGAACCTGTGGAGAAGGCAGGGGCTGAAGAGAGCCTGCTGGAGCTTTCCTGGAGGACTTACTCCTGGCACAGACAGAGCAGGACTTAACAAATTCCTCACAATCAGACATGTAAGAAGGCCACCAGACTGCCCTATTCAAGAGTTCCTGGGTTCTGGCAATACCTGGATGTCCCACATTCTTATGTTCATGAAACATCTGGAGCACCCGTTCCCGAAAACGAATAGGGACGTACAGAAGTCCCTCAGGTTTTCCATTGGGAACATTGGACTGGCATGCAATAAGCAATTTTGACAAGTCTTCGGAGATCTCCGTGGCTGCCAGAAAATACCTTTCAGGTAGAATATTGACAGGGGTGGCTGGTAGGGCAGATTCAGATTCAAAACACCTGGATAAGGCGTCAGCCTTAACATTCTTATCCCCAGGCTTATAGGTTATGATAAAATCAAACCGGGGGAAAAAAAGTGCCCATCTCGCCTGCCTGGGTGTTAATCTTTTGGCCTTCTCAATGTATTCGAGGTTCTTATGGTCAGTATAAACAGTAAAGGGAAATTCTGCCCCCTCCAACCAATGACGCCACTCCTCTAGAGCTAACTTAACAGCCAACAATTCCCGGTTCCCCACATCATAATTCCTCTCTGCCGGTGCAAACTTTCTTGAAAAAAATGCACAAGGATGAACCTTATTATCGGGTCCAAAAGCTTGCGAGAGGACTGCCTCAACCCCAACCTCCGATGCATCTACCTCTACTATGAAGGGGCGGGTGACGTCAACATGACGCAATATGGGAGCGGAACAAAAAGATCTTTTTAATGATTGAAAGGCCTCAATGGCTTCTGGTGACCAGTTAGTCGCATCAGCGCCTTTCTTGGTTAACTGAGTCATGGGGGCGACAACTGAAGAGTACCCCTTAATAAACCGCCTATAATAGTTAGCAAAGCCTAAAAATCTCTGCAGGGCTTTGAGGCCTGAAGGTTGCGGCCAATCCAAAACTGCTGAGACTTTGCTTGGATCCATTGCCAGTCCAGAGGTGGAAATGATATACCCTAAAAATGCCACCTCTTTCACCTCGAAGAGGCATTTCTCCAGTTTAGCATATAACTGGTTCTCCCTGAGCTTCTGTAACACAAATTTTACATGCTGCCTGTGTTCCTGTAAATTTTTTGAAAAAATTAGAATATCATCCAGATAGACTACTGTGAACCTGCCAGACACATCTCTGAAAATATCATTTACAAACTCCTGAAAGACAGCTGGGGCATTGCACAATCCAAAGGGCATAACTAAATACTCATAGTGACCGTCAGGAGTGTTAAATGCGGTCTTCCACTCGTCACCCTCTCTAATCCGAATAAGATTGTATGACCCCCTCAAGTCTAATTTTGAAAAAACACAGGCCTCAGTAATCTGAGTAAACAGGTCATCAATGAGTGGAAGAGGGTATCGATTTTTTATGGTGATTTTGTTTAGCTGCCTGTAGTCTATGCAGGGGCGAAGACCGCCATCCTTCTTTTTAACAAAAAAGAAACCTGCACCCGCAGGAGACTTGGAGGCGCGGATAAATCCCTTCTCCAAGTTCTCCTTGATGTAATCTTTCATTGCAACCTTTTCAGGGCTGGAGAGGTTGTACAAAAGACCCCTAGGAGGCAGTGTACCCGGTCTCAATTCAATGGGGCAGTCATAGGGTCTATGTGGAGGCAACCTGTCAGCAGATCGAGGACAAAATACATCGGAAAAATCAGTGTACTGAGATGGGACCCCCTGGACCTGGACCTCTGAAGCACACACAGAAATAGATTTCAGACAATTCTCCTGACAATAGGGGGACCAGGCAGATAATTGGCCCTCTTTCCAGTCTATTTGAGGGGAATGCTTCTTCAACCATGGTAGCCCCAGTATGACGGATGAGGTGGCCATCTTTAGAACATAGAACTGGATGACCTCAGTGTGCAATACTCCAACCTGAAGTGTGAGCGGCGGAGTTTGACAAAGAGGTGTCTTGTTCTGTAAAGGAGAGTCATCGATTGCTGTAACATAGATGTGTCTTTGTATGGGAAGAATGGGAATGTTAAAGTTTAAAGCAAGGTCTCTGTCAATGAAGTTGGCAGCTGACCCAGAGTCAACAAATGCAGAGGTTAGGAAGTCACTGTTCTCCCAATGAAGAGAACAGGGCAGCAAGATTTTATTCTGACATGGAGGTAGAACTGGCTCGCTTAGGGTGGTACCTCCAACCATCCCTAAGCGGACAAGTTTTCCGCCTTCTTACTGCAGTTCTGCACTCGATGACCCCTTTCCCCACAATATAGACACAGACCCTCCTTCCTTCTCCTAGCTTTCTCAGCGACTGAGAGTCGTCCGTGCCCCAACTGCATTGGCTCCTCCTCTGGAACCTCAGGGGAACCAACAGTAGAGGGCGCTCTAACTAGCACAGACGACCTGCCCTTTTTATGATAACGAATGCGTCTATCGATTTTAACCGATAAGGCAATAGCTGCATCTACGTCTTTGGGCTCAGGGTGGCTTATCATGACATCAATAATAGACTCAGAGAGACCGGTCATGTATGTGTCTAGAAGAGTGAACTGATCCCACCTCGCTGAGACCGCCCACCTTCTAAACTCGGCAGCGTACTCTTCAACCATACGATTGCCTTGCTTTAGGCTTCGGAGTTTACGCTCGGCAGTGCCGGCTAAATCAGGATCCTCATATATGATGGCCATGTTCTTGAAAAACTCGGACACTGAAGATAAGGCAGTGTGACCCTCAGGTAAGCTGAAAGCCCATGTCTGAGAATCCCCCTGTAACAAAGTTCTAATAAAAGTTACTCTCTGTACCTCAGAACCAGATGACATGGGCCTCATCTGAAAATAGGCTAAACAACGATTTTTGAAATTACTGAAGTCGGACCGAGAACCAGAAAATCTTTCAGGAAGAGCCATCTTAGGCTCGCTACTGGCTGGGGAGGGTAGAATATTAAGTGGTGCCGGTAGTTTCTGAAAGGCCTCAGTCAGCTGGTTGATCTGGACCTGCTGAGCAGCAACGGTGTTTCTAAGCTCATCGACTGCTGCAGTTAAAGTCTGCAACTGCTCGGCAACTCCCTCCATGTTACTTTTACTGGTCTGCAGTACTGTAATGTTGTGGTGATTGGTGCATACACTTCAGAGTTTTCTGATTATTAGTGATCCGCAGTATCACTAGTAATACAGATATATTTGATTATATGGTGATCTGCGGCATCACTAATAATACAAATATTTATGCGTACTCTGGAAAACACAAGGAACAGATAACTTGTGGAAAACCCACCACACTGACGTTAACTCAGAGGGAAGGTGACCTCTGGAAGGAAGGGCAGTGTGTGCGATTCTGCGACTAGGATAAGAACGCAGAATTGCGTTCCTCAACAGTAATGATATGCTGAGGAGTTACTGAGTTCCCCGCAAGAAGAACTCAGCAAAGTAAACCCTTTAGTGGAAAACCCACTAAAGGGGGCGAAGTCAAACGGAAAACGGTTCGGTATCAGAACTGGCAGAGAAGTACCGAATCGTCAGACAGAAATCAAGATCAGAGGTCAAGCCAAGGTCAGCAACGGGAAATCAGATGAGCAGAGGTACAGAATCGAGAAACACAAGGGAAGTCAGAAGCCAAGCCAATAGTCGGTAACGGTACGGGCTGGCGAAGTACAAAATCAGGAGACAAGAGAATAAAGAGGTAACAGGCAAAAGGTCATACACAATATACAATGCAATTAGTACTTTAGGCTATCAACAGAATCTGGCTAAGTGTGGATCCCCAGCTCCAGCTGGTTCTAGCACACTTTGGGATCTGACTAGGGTCTGAGTGCTAACACACAAGTATTCGCTGACTGCAGACAACTTGCAACTGACAGAATGCCTGCTTTTATACTGTGCTGGACTCAAACAGCCCGCCCAGCCATTCAACCAATCACAACGTGGCTCAAGGACCTTGCAGCACAGCTCAAGGACCTTGCTGAGGTCAGCTGACCAGCTGGTCAGCTGACTCTCCTTCTAAGAGTATAAAAGGCTCTACTGCACACGCGCGCGGCCCCTACGGGGTCCAGACTGTCATGAGAGGTGTCTCGGCGAGCAGCATGCCATGAGGCCTGTGAAGGTGTTCCAGGAGTGCAGCCTCGACGTGGAGTACGCCGAGAGGTCTGCGACTGAACGTTGGATCGTGCTACCGCTGCGGACGTGGACGTTTCTCCGCGTTCCGCATGCGACCATGCGGGCGGTTGCGCTGCTGATGCGGACGCGAACAAACGTCCGCGTTCAGCCTGCTGCTGCCTCATTACAGGAAGGCTCTATAAGATCCAGAGCCGTCCCTCTACAATAGCAGTAAAAAGTATGTGAACCCTTTGGAATTATTTCTGCACAAATTGGTCATAATATGTGGTCTGATCTTCATCTAAGTCACAACAATAGACAATCACAGTCCGCTTATACCACAAAAATAATTAAATGTTTCCATGCTTTTATTGAACAAACCATGTAAACATTCACAGTGCAGGTGGAAAAAGTATGTGAACCCTTAGACTAATGACATCTCCAAGAGCTAATTGGAGTGAGGTGTCAGCCAGCTGGAGTCCAATCAATGAGAGGAGATTGGAGGTTTTGGTTACAGCTGCCCTGTGCTATAAAACACACACACACCAGTTCCGGGTTTGCTTTTCCCAAGAAGCATTGCCTGATGTGAATGATGCCTCGCACAAAACAGCTCTCAGAAGACCTACTAAAATTTGCAAAAGAACACCTGGATGTTCCACAGCAGTACTGGCAACATATTCTGTGGACAGATGAAACCAAAGTTGAGTTGTCTGGAAGAAACACACAAGACTATGGGCCATATGCAATTCACTTTTTAACCGGAGTTTTCTCCTAGGAGATCATTTTTCATCTCCTATTTAAAAAAAACTTTCCAGCACTTTTCAACTGAAAAAGTACCAAAAAGTCAATTAAAAAGGACTATCACATTTTTGGGGAGTATGGGCTTGCTTTCTGGTGGCTTAAAAGGCCTTTTATTGACAAGTTTAAAAATATCACTTAGGAGAAAACTCAGGAGAAAAAGTGAATTGCATATGGGCCTATGTGTGGAGAAAAAGAGGCATAGCATACCAACATCAAAACCTCATTCCAACTGTGAAATATGGTGGTGGGGGCATCATGGTTTGGGGCTACTTTGCTACGTCAGGGCCTGGATGGATTGCTATCATTGAAGAAAAAATTAATTCCTAAGTTTATCAAGAGATTTTGGAGGAGAACTTAAGGCCATCTGTCCACCAGCTGAAGGTCAGCATCAGATGGGTGTTGCAACAGGACAACGGCCCAAAGCATAGAAGTAAATCAACAACAGAATGGCTTAAACAGAAGAACAGAACTGGACTTTCCAGTGGAAAACAAACAGGAAGTTAATTGTGGGCTTGTCTGCTAGCTATTCACATGATCATCATCAAGTAGGGTGGAGGATGGTGTCATCACATTCTCTTTAGACGCATTTAACCATGCCCATAGTAGATGCGAGGTTCACTGCAGTAACCTTAAAGGATACCACAACCGAAGAGTTGTGGTAAAAATGACTGCAGCACTGTGTAGGTAGTTATGAGCACATACCAGTCGTTCCTCCTGCCCACCTCCGTCTTGTGCCGTTCTCCATGTATCCCTCCCGGTGTGATGCGACTTTACTGAACTTTGCCCCGGACATACTGCGCCCTGTGTGCGCAGTATGTCCTTCCCCCTTCACTTCTGGCCGGCGCACAGCACGAGGCTCAGAAGCTGCTGTCCCCTCTGTGCTGCGTGTGCGCTCCATTACACCGAGCGTCACATGATTAGCATGCAGGATGCCCCCGATGCCTGCACAGGGTGCTACCAGCGACACATGGACCAGGTCCACACAGGCGCAGTGGCTATCAACTGACCAGCCGGTGGAAACCGAAACTTGCGGTGGGGCACCGGAGGATTGTTTAAAGATAACCTAAAGTCAGAAAAAAAAAATGAGATGAACTCACCTGCGGCTTCCCTCAGCCCCCTGCAGCCGATCGGTGCCCTCGCAGCTCCGCTCCGATGCCTCTGCACCCGCCGGCGACGACTTCCGGTTTCGCCGTCACCGACCGACAGGCATGAGAACGCGAGTGATTGTTCGCGTTCCCAGCCTGTATATCGCCCCCTATGCTGCTATTGCGGCCAGGAGGTCGCAATAGCAGCATAGGGGGTGATATACAGGCTGGGAACACGAACAATCACTCGCGTTCCCATGCCTGTCGGCCGGTGACGGCCAAACCGGAAGTGTTCGCCGGCGGGTGCAGAGGCATCGGAGCGGAGCTGCGAGGGCACCGATCGGCTGCAGGGGGCTGAGGGAAGCCCCAGGTGAGTTCATCTCATTTTTATTTTTTTTACTTTAGGTTCACTTTAAGGATGGTGCAAGCACAGTATGGCTGCAGGGGGCTGGTAAAAGCCCCAGGTATTTTTTTCACTTTGGTTTAGGTTCACTTTAAGCTTTATATTGACCACTTAAGCATTTTGGATGTAGCTGCTACATCCTTAATGCTTCCCCTGCTGCCGCTCATCCCGCGTGATCGGGCAAGTTCCCGCCACTGCCCCTTAGCTTGGAGATCAATGAATGGGAACATAGATCTAAGTCCCGTATGAAAGACCAACGCCATCTACGAGACGGCTCCGTCTTTCACAAAGCCCATGCTCTCACGTCCATGCATTACTAATCCAGAACTATGGCCTAGGATACCATTGTTATGCAGATGACACACAACTGTATCTGTCCTTCAAGCCTGGCACCCAAGACCCATCAGCATCCATAAATGCGTGTCTAGTGGATTTACAAAATTGGATAAACACCAGCTGGCTGAGGCTGAACTCTGACAAAACAGAGGTGTTGGTGGTAGGTGGTCCACACATGATGGATAAAGTTCAAAACGCTCACCACCTCAAACTAGCAATTGGGGGAGATACTGTACAGTATAAGGACTCTGTGCGAAACCTTGGGGTGATCCTGGATGGAAATCTAAAACTCAAACAGCAGATATAAGCTGTCGTCAAGTCTTCCTTCTTCCATCTAAGAAATATAGCGAAAATCAAACACCTTATCCCAGCTGAAGACCTATCTGCCCTGGTTCATGCATTTGTATCCTCCCGCCTAGACTACTGCAACGCCCTGTTCATCGGATCTACAGAAAAGGTTCTGCGCCCCTTACAGCTAGTACAGAATGCTGCAGCCAGACTCCTAGCCAATGCCCCCCGCAGCTCACACATCACCCCAGTACTGCAAACTCTTCACTGGTTGCCAGTAAAATGGAGAATCAATTTTAAGATCTGCCTGCTGACATTAAAGGCTCTACACCACATGGGACCCATATACATAGCGGATCTATTGGAACTTTATGCCCCTCCACGCACCCTCCGCTCTGCCAACAAGATGAAGCTGGTTATTCCCAGGATACACTTAACATTTGGTGCTCGGGCCTTTTCCTACGCAGCCCCTACTCTATGGAACTCACTTCCACAACCAGTATGAGAGGCTCCCTCTCTGGACAGCTTTAAAAAAAGGCTAAAAACTCACCTCTTTTCCCTAGCCTTTGAGACTGCATAATGCAGGGTCACAGCGCTTTGAGTCCCCAGGGAGAAAAGCGCTATATAAATATTATTGTTATTGTTATTGTTACTTCCGTTTTCAGTAATACTATGCATACAGAAGTGAGCTGCGAGGACATCTTGTGGCCAAACAGTAAAATTACAACTGGAAATAAAAATTTCCAGTACATGACATTTGTTTACTTTTAAAATTGACCCCTTAACTCCCACACTCCCCAATAGTTACACACAAAAAATAAAAATAAAATATACAATAAAAAAATAGTTACCTTAGAGACTGAATTTTTTTCAATATGCATGTCAAAAAGGTATATTACTGTTATTTTTTTAAATTGTGGGCTTATAATAAGCGATGGACGTAAAACTTGAAATGCACCTTTATTTCTAAATAAAGCATTGGTGCCATATTGTGATAGGGACATAATTTAAATGGTGTAATAACCGGGACAAATGGGCAAATACAATATGTGGGTTTTAATTACGGTAACATGTAATATTTTAAAACTATAATGTCCAAAAACTGAGAAATAATGAATTGTTTCCATTTTTTTCTTACTATTCCTGTTAAAATGTATTTATAATAAAATAATTCTTAGCAAAATGTACCACCAAAAGAAAGCCTAAATGGTGGCAGAAAAATCAAGATATACTGTACATTATTTCATTGTGATAAGTAGTGATAAAGTTATTGGCCAGTGAATGGGAGGTGAAAGTTGCTCGGATGCATAAGGTGAAACAACACTGAAGGCTGAAGTGGATAAGTAAAGTTACTCTTTTAAAGTAAACTTTGCTAAAATCCTGTGAAGGAAGCAAACTTGTGAATCCATTAGACATGCTGCTGTCTTATGATGCTACATGTTACAACTCACTACACAGATGTGGAAAACAAATCCTACAGTGATGTGCTTTGCCAACAGTAAAGATGCCAGCATCGCTGACAGATTATGTAAACCCGGGTGAAGACAGACTTTTACAATGGGCAAACGTCGACTAAATAATTTATATATTATTATTGTGACACATACAAAGTTTCTATATTAAGTAAAGTTCCATTTTAAGCTTTATATTAATTAAAGTTCCTCTTTGAAAGAAACCTTTGTTGAAATCCTGTGAAGGAAGCATACTTGTAAAACCATTAGATATGCTGCTGTCTTATGACACTTGTTCCATGTGTGGTTTCAACGCTTTCAGATTGTCTTTTTATATATACGCGTTGAGTGAGAGCTGAGCCCAAGTCATAGATTAAGCCACCCAGGGCAGTTTCTAGGCTAAATTGCACCCAGGGCGAGGGTGTAAAAATTGCGCCCCCCACCCCTGTGGACTCACAGGCCCTTACTATTTACGGACCGTCACCCAGCCACAGGTCACAAGTAGATCTGCCTACTTACTAGTGATCAGCCGCTCATCCAGGAGGAAGCAGGGAACAGGAAAACACATAGGCGAAGAGAGACAGAAAGCCAACTCCTCCATGGGTACTGCGCACTGACAGCCTGCAGTACCGCTACAGGACATCAGGTGTCATCACGCGGTGGTGATGTGATGATGACTTGACGTCTGACGCAGGCAGCCCAGGAGGAGTCAAGGAAGGTGATCGCACTGGTGTTCTTCTTTCTTCTTCTATTTGGCTGCAACCAGCTCCCTAGCGGTTATGTCCTTCTGCCTGCGCCCCCCTTCTTCTACTTGCCGGTCTGCGCCCTGGGCAGTTGCCCTGCCCGCACTGCTCAAGAAACGGCCCTGAACCACCCCTTTCTTGCCCTCTAAACAGCTCCTATTGGTCCTCCCTAATCATCTGGTACATATAACAGGATGAAGGGGGCGTTAAAAAGAACAAAGGTTGTAAAATATGAAACATTTAATTTAAACCTCTGTTTTAGTTCTGCTAGAATCAGCAGGTGCTGGTATCAAGAAATTGTATATTCTGCTACTTCCCCTTGAATATATGGTGCTTACCATGCTGTGTATTGTGGGTCCTGTATTCTGTCTCCTACTCATTCCTGTAATGTGCCACATCCAATTCCGGCCATGACCCAGTCAGCTTGGCGAATAAAATGATTCTGACATATGAGTGTTATCTGCTCAATGCATACGCTGTACAAATCATCATTGACCAACAGATGGTGCCAGTGTACCTGGAATGAAAACAAGCAGTCATTTCTACATTAAACCTGCATCCCTCAATTGTATCTGAGAATATACCGGTAACTAACAGAGCTTCAGCGGCAAAAACTCATATGCTAATTAGCATTTTTACAATATAAGCAAGAAAAAATATACAGTATAAACTCATATGCTAATTAGCATCTTTACAATAAGACCAAGAAAAAATATATGTAAATAAATACGGTACATTTAAAAAATCTACTGAATCTTGATATTGCTGACTTATGATTTGAAAGAATCCAACTTTAGTTTTTATCCCTAAAACTGAATAAATGCATCCGCAGTGTGAAATGGCCCATAAGCATGCAGCTAATGCAGTCACTCGGGGTCTATGGCTAGACTAAAAGTATTCGAGACAAAGGATCAGGGGGATAATCGGGCAACTTGCATTGATTAAAGGACCACTATTGCGAAAAAAGTAGGCAGTTAAAATCTGACAGAACCGACAGGTTTTGGGCCAGTCCATCCAGTTGGAATTTGCAACTGCGGTTCAGAAAATGCTGTTGAAAACAAAGAAAACCCTGAGAATCCCCCATGAGGAGATGGACTGGCCCAAAACCTGTCGGTTCTGTCAGATTTTAACTGCCTACTTATTTCGCAAAAGTAGTCCTTAAAAAGGAAATAAATATACTGGCCCTCAACGATACTGCGGTCCCCCGCTGTGGTTTAGTTTTTTCTTCAGTCGCCGTCCACTGCGCCTGTGTGGCCCTGGTGTCCTAGTTTGGGAGCGTCCTACGAGATTTTCTCGTACTACGCCTGCGCAGAAAGCTCCCGGCGCTGGGAGTGCGAATAAGGATGCCAAGTCAGCTATACTGAAACTGCTCCATGGGAAAGGGGGGGGGGGGGGCGTTATCGTTGAGGACCGGCCCTGGCACAGGGCGGCTGCAGGGGGCTGACAGAAGCCCCAGGTAAGTGAAACTTTTTTTTTTTTTTTTTTTTTTTTTACCCGAAGCGAAAATAAACTAATGAAAATAAACGATTGTACCTATTTTCATTCTCCTAAAAATGACTTTTTAAGATATTCCACAGTTTTATTTTATGTTTAAATCTACTTAATTAACTGTTTTATTGTTTTTGCTCAATGACACATTCATTGAAGTACGCCAGAGCTAAAATCTATATACTATTGACCCTTTTTATCTCTTTCCTGCTATCAGAAGCCATTTTCTGTTAGGAAAGTGTTTTATAGTTGGAATTTCTTATCAGTGAGGGTCACACTGTAGTCACTTCCTGTCAGGACTGAGTCAGCCACTTACATACCTGATATTTAACTTTTGCAGGCAGAGGAAGAAAAAAAGGAACACAGCCTAGTTATTTATGTGCTAGGCACTATACATACACATGTCTATCTCATCATGTCACACGTCACCTCGGGTATCCTTTGACTATCATCAGGTTCCCTTTAAGTCACTTATGCAGAATATCCAGTTTTGTTCTCACAGCTGTGCCCTGTATACACACACGTGCGCCATCCTGCCCACGCTCACAGGAGACCTCAGTCTGCCATGTGTGGAAAAGAAAGACTAATCCTATATTCTTGAGAAACAGAGGAGCAGCATTGAAGCCCAGTTGTTATTTGGCTATACAGCGGGTGATATCACAGCCCACTCCTGAACAACGAGTGACAGCACCGCCAGGATATTACAAACACTTCTCAACAGAACATGTTGTTCCCTCTCCAATCCCACACTTCTAATTGAATAGGGAAAGAACAGGTAATCAATAAGATAATTGGCTGGTTTGGCAGAGACACGGGTACTATCCTGTGGTTACTATGTAATTGCTTGTTCTCTATGCTCTACAATGGCGCTTTATAAAATAATACCTAATACAGCTTAGTGAAATTAATTGGATGTAACTCTCGGGGATTTCTTTTCTCGCGTTGTATGCGTACAAATAATGCAGAGACCGTGGGACACATTTCTTCTTTATCCTTTTTTTGTGCTTCCTTTTTTGACGTGATCAATAAATAATTGTTATTTTGCACAACAGGCCTTAACAGAACAGCTGTCATTGTCCACAGAGGCTGGAGTCTTATTTTTGTGTTCCTAATATACAGAAAATCTGCAGAGCTTAAAGGGGCACTGTAGGGGGGGTCGGAGGAAAATGAGTTGAACTTACCCGGGGCTTCTAATGGTCCCCCGCAGACGTCCTGTGCCTGCGCAGCCACTCACCGATGCTCCGGCCCCGCCTCCAGTTCACTTCAGGAATTTCAGACTTTAACCTCCTTGACGGTATGGACGAGTATACCCGTCCATTACCGCCGGAGGTCGCCGCTCAGGCCCTGCTGGGCCGATTTTTATGAAATAAAAAGCAGCACACGCAGCCGGCACTTTGCCAGCGGCGTGTGCTGCCTGATCGCCGCCGTTCTGCGGCGATGCGCCGCGAGCAGCGGCGAAAGAGGGTCCCCCTAGCCGCCCGAGCCCTGCGCAGCCGGAACATATAGTTCCGGCCAGCGCTAAGGGCTAGATCGGAGGCGGCTGACGTCAGGACGTCGGCTGACGTCCATGACGTCACTCCGCTCGTCGCTATGGCGACGATATAAGCAAAACAAGGAAGGCTGCTCATTGCAGCCTTCCTTGTTTATTCTGGTCGCCGGAGGCGATCGAAAGAACGCCTCCGGAGCGCCCTCTAGTGGCCTTTCATGCAGCCAACTTTCAGTTGGCTGCATGAAATAGTTTTTTTTTTATAAGAAAAAAACCCTCCCGCAGCCTCCCTGGCGATTTTAATAGAACGCCAGGGAGGTTAAAGTCTGAAAACCACTGTGCCTGCGTTGCCGTGTCCTCAATCCCGCTGATGTCACCAGGAGCATACTGCGCATACGCAGACCATACTGGGCATGCGCAGTACGCTCCTGGTGACATCATGGGAAGCGAGGACACGGCAAAGCTGCCGCAGTGGTTTTCAGACTTTAAAGTCTGAAATTCCAGAAGTGAACTGGAGGCGGGGCCGGAGCATCGGTGATTGGCTGCGCGGGCACAGGATGTCTGCGGGGGACCATTAGAAGCCCTGTGTAACTTCAACTCATTTTCCCCCGACCCCCCTACAGTATCCCTTTAAAGGACAGGCTTGAGGAAATTAAAAAAAAAAAAAAGATCTACTTACCCGGGTCTTCATCCAGCCCTGGCAGCCAATATGTCCCCCACCGCAGCTTCGGCGTCCCAAGATGCCGAATTCGCCAGGTCAGCATCTTCTACGCCCGCGCAGCCGTGCCGCTTGTGATTGCCTGCGCAGAACCCTCCCGGCCACTGGAGCACAACTGCGAGAAGCGCCTGGCGAGGTCGGCATCTCCAGCAGAGGGGATCCTGGGACATCGGAGCAGCAGCAAGGAACATATCGGCTGCCAGGGGCTGGATGAAGCTCCAGGTAAGTACATTTTTTTTATGTTTTCAGATGTGTCCTTTAAAAACAAAAGAAGGTCATAAACCTATGCGACCATTTTGCAATGGGTTCCAAATTGGATATGTGTACTGATCAGTGTTGCTTGCAAATTTTCGCCAAAGTCATTTTCATATCAAAAATCCCGTTTTCGAATTCGGCGAATTTTCGCGAAAATCTTCAGAAATATTGGCATTTTTGACCAGCATCGAAAATTGAAGAAACGCCGCTGTATGCGGACGCTTATGCCCTTATGCAGAAAAATGTCTGCAATAATCCGCAAGAAACGGCACTGTATGCGGACGCTTATGCGGAAAATGTCCGCAATAATCCACTAATACATGCGTATAGACGCAGTTTCCACACGTGTGCGGTACTACGACTACGCGGAAATACGTACGCGATGAACTACGAATTTAACGTGAAAATAAAGGGCATTAGGCGAAAATTAACGCGAAAATATTTGATCGAAAATTCACCTGTCAAAACGAAATTTGCCGAAAATTTGCCGAAAATAATGTTTGCATTTTCGCTCATCACTGGTACTGATGTGTGTTTCCTAACATTTTGGTCAGACTCTGCTCAAGTATAGTTGTGTGAGGTTAGGTTTACAGTGGGTATTGCATTCCCTGTAACCAGGGCTGTGCAGTTGGTACAAAAATCATCTGACTCCTCAGTTTATGAAATCACCAACTTTGACTCCAGGTACCAAAAATTGCTCCGACTCCCACTCGTTAGTCTAATACTTACCAGAGCTGTGGAGTCATCCGAATCATCCGACTCCTCAGTTTATGAAACTAACCTACTCTGACTCCAGGTACCCAAAATTGCTCCATCTCCTCGACTCCACAGCCCTGCCTAACAGCAGGGATTATTATTATTATTATTTAGTATTTATATAGCACCGACATCTTCCGCAGTGCTGTACAGAGTATATATAGTCTTGTCACTAACTGTCCCTCGAAGGAGCTCACAATCTAGTCCCTACCATAGTCATATTTCTATATCGTCTAGTGTATGTATTGTAGTCTAGGGCCAATTTAGGGGGAAGCCAATTAACTTATCTGTATGTTTTTGGGGTGTGGGAGGAAACCAGAGTGCCTGGAGGAAACCCACATAGACACGGGGAGAACATACAAACTCCTTGCAGATGTTGATCTGGCTGGGATTCGAACCAGGGACCCAGCGATGCAAGGCCAGAGCGCTAACCACTACGCCACCGTGCTGCCCAGGGATGCAACGCAAGGGATCAGGAACGTGGCACCGCACAATATCGGTGTGTTGCGTCGCATAGAGTCAATGAAAAGCATGTTACTGCTAATGCACATTTTGCAGAAGCGCACTGCATGCAAAGTGTTATGCTGCACACAGTAATACAGCACCACACATTCCACATTGTGAACGTCGCATAGGTGGTGCACTGCAGTGCAGCAAGACCCCGTTTTAAGCGTCCGTTATGCCACAAAGCACCACTGTGAATGCAGCCTTAGTCTTAAAGAAAAACCGTAACCAAGAATTGAACTTCATCCCAATCAGTAGCTGATACCCCCTTTCCCATGAGAAATCTTTACCTTTTCTCAAACAGATCATCAGGGGGCTCTGTATTGCTGATATTGTGGTGAAACCCCTCCCACAATGTGATGTCAGGACCATGGTCCTGACAGTTTCCTGTCTGTGAACCTCATTGCATTGTGGGAAATAACATCTGTTTCCAACTGCCAAAAAAGCAAGCAGCCTCTCCTTCCAGTGACATCACATGCCAGCAGTAAAAATGTCACCATGTGATAAATGTCAGAATGTAAATCAGGAAAGATTTTACAATGGGAAAACACTGACTAAGGCCTCATTCTCACGGTCTCACCTAACATGGAAAACACAAGCGTTTTGCATTTTTGTGCACTTTTTTCCCTCCCTCCCGGCGCTCCACTGTGTGCTGCGTTTCTGATAAAATCGCTTTTCTACGCGATTTTCCAGAGCGGCTTTGTAATTCACTCCCTGACGCAAGTCAGGAAGTGAACTCTTTTACCTGGAAAAGAATAAATACAATGTATTCATTCTTAGAAACGCGAACGCAATCGCTGCACAAAGCGATTTTGTGAGCGTTTTTCCTATACCTTCCATTGAGGTGGAATCGCCTCACACATGGTCCAGGCAGTGCTTTGTTGAGCGGATCGGAAACGAACCGCTCAGCTGTGAACTCTCTCAATGGGAATCATTGCACAAGCGTTTTTAGGGCGATTGAAAATCGCCTGCGCTTGAAAAAATGGCAAAAACACGCTTAGTGTGAACGAGCCCTTTATCATTTATACATAATTATTGTAAAAATGAATCACTTTTTTATTACATTATTTTCACTGGATGTTCGCTTTAAAGGATACCCGAAGTGAAATGTGACAAGATGAGATAGACATGGGTATAACTATGCTGTGTTCCTTTTTTTCTTTCTCTGCCTGAAGGAGTTAAATATAGGGTATGTAAGTGGCTGACTCAGTCCTGACTCAGACAGGAAGTGACTACAGTGTGACCCTCACTGATAAGAAATTCCAACTACAAAACACTTTCCTAGCAGAAAATGGCTTCTGAGAGCAAGAAAGAGATAAAAAGGGGAATTTCTTATCAGTGAGGGTCACACTGTAGTCACTTCCTGTCTGAGTCAGGACTGAGTCAGCCACTTACATACCTGATAATTAACTCTTTCAGGCAGAGAAAGGGAAAAAAAGGAACACAGCATAGTTATTTGTGTGCTAGGCAATGTACATACACATGCCTATCTCATAATGTCACACGTCACCTTGGGTATCCTTTAACCTCCTTGGCGGTTCAATTTTTCCGCCAAGGAGGCTGCATTGCACTTTTTTTGAAATATTTTTTTTTTGTTTCATGTAGCTACCTGAGTGGTAGCTACATAAAACACCACTAGAGGGCGCATTAGTCCCTCTAGTCCGATCGCCGCCGGCAACAAAAGTAAACAGGAGATCGCGTATAGAACGCGATCTCATGTTTGGCTTCTCCTGTCGCCATGGCGACGATCGGAATGACGTCATGGACGTCAGCCGACGTCCTGACGTCAGACCCATTCGATCCAGCCCTTTGCGCTGCCCGGAACTGATTGGTCCGGGCTGCGCAGGGCTCTGGCGGGGGCGGGGGGCCCTCTTCCGCTGCTGCTGTGCGGACGATCGCCGCAGAGCGGCGGCGATCGAGCTGGACGCGCAGCTAGCAAAGTGCTGGCTGCACGTACAGCAATTTACAGAAAGGAAATCGCCCCACCAGGGGCTGAGATATCCTACGCGGCGGCCTACCCCGAGCTCAGCTCGGGGTTACCGCTAAGGAGGTTAAAGAGAAACTCCGACCAAAAATTGAACTTTATCTTAATCAGTAGCTGATACCCCCTTTTACATGAGAAATCTATTCCTTTTCACAAACAGACCATCAGTGGGCGCTGTATGACAAGAAACCCCTCCCACAAGAAAAGTTCAAACTTTTGGCAGTTTCCTGTCTGTGAACCTTGCTGCATTGTGGAAAATAGCTGTTACAGCTGTTTCCAACTGCCAAAAACCATGCAGCAGCTACATCACCTGCCAGCACTAAAATGTTCACTGGAGTTCCTCTTTAAAGTAAATCTGTGAGAAGAATAAGTAATAAAGTTAGAACCTCTGGAGGCTTCCCATGTCCCCCTTGAGGTCCCCGCTGCTGCCTGGTACCCTCTGCTTCTTCATGGGCATGCTCTCATTCATTTACGAGTGCGCTGCTCTGAGCATGCACAAGCTTAGTATCTGTAGTAGCACAAAGCTGTTTATGCACAGAGGAACAAGCCAAACACGAACTGCTTTATTGGCAGGTGCAGACCATCCACACACATGCACAGTACGGCCAAGAGAGCATATCTGACAAGCCCACTGGAATGAAAAATTGTAACATTTTAAATACATGCATATAAATTTATCCCAGAGTAAAATGCACTATACCTTGAGCAATTTTCACCCTCCTCTTTCATTTGTAGTAACCCCTCTTCAAGTCCAGGGGCCCCTTGGCCTGCAGCAACCCAAGGCCTGGGGCTATGCATAGGAACATCTGGCATTCCCATTATTGCTAAAGGGGGCTTCTAGATCCCATCATAAGTCCACCACTGGGCCTACCAACACCTTTTCTTGGGCACCAGTGGTGAGGAGGAGCTCCTTCTCCTTGACAATGGTGACCTATAACATTACAGATCTTGTAAGCATGTATCGCTCAGGGGGTGGAGGCGGTGGTAACATTTGCACTTGGGCTCATAACCCTGTGGGGGGGGGGAGGAAATCAAGAGCATAGACCGAAATGAGGAGTCTCTTAGACAGAAGTTTTGCCGATCTTTGCTCAGGTCACATAAGTGTAAAATTTGGTCACAGAATATGACAGGTAAACGTTAAAGGACTCCCGAGGCGAAAAGTCTTTTCTTATCTGTGGCTTCTTCCAGCCCCTAGAAGTCATTTGGGTCATCGCGGCAGCTCTGGTCTTCTCCAAGGTCCCGCTGGCCGCCTGTAAGGATCGCTAACCCTGCGTGAGAGCGCCTGTGCCCAAATCACCAGGCATGTACTACGCAGGCACAGTGCGCATGAACGCATTTGCACACGTACGCTAGCACCCGTCCGCGCAGAAGGTGCCACCCGCCAATGGGCCAGCAATCCTTTCAGATGGCCAGTGGGACGCCGGGGAGGATTAGAGCTGACCCAAAGGACTTCTAGGGACTGGAAGAAGCACCAGATAAGTAAAGATAGTTTTAGTTTTTTTGGGAGTCCTTCAAGAATCAATTATATAAAGTTATTCCTTTGGCAAATCCCTTTCCACCATAATAGTTTTTAGTTAAGAAAGACAGACTATGTTAAAGAGGAACTTCAGCCTAAACAAACATACTGTCATTAAGTTACGTTAGTTATGTTAATTAAAATAGATAGGTAATATAATCTCTTCCCCACCCTGTTTTAAAAGAACAGGCAAATGTATGATTTCATGAAGGCAGCCATCTTTTTGGTTGAAAGGAGGTGACAGGGAGCCTGAGACACAGTTCCAACTGTCCTGTGTGCTGATCACCCCTCCCAGTTGCTAGGCAATGTGAATAACAACATAGGAAATCCCATCATGCTTTGCACAGCATCAGGGAAAAAAAGCCCGGGCAGTTTTCTTTGATGGGTGGAGCTTAGCTAAAAATGCAGCAAAAAATGATGCTTTGGTAAGAAAAACAAAGTTCTGATGCTGTGAAACTGTTAAAGAAACACCAAGCCTTTTCAGTTCTGCTGAGTAGATTTTTAGTCCGGAGGTTCACTTTAAGCATTAAAAAAAAAAAATCAAAAACTTGTGAAACCAACTGGATTGTAAATAGTATAGCAATAAAACACGTATGAAGCTCCCTGCACACTGCAAATCCGTTTTCCGATACTGATTCCGATTTTCTATTCCGATTTTCCCTGAATACATTCAACAGAAAAATGGATCAAAAAAACGCAGCATGCAGTAAAGATTAAAAATCGGAATCGGATGTAAAAACCGATTAAAAAGCGGAATCTGAATCGGAAATGCATGCAGTGTGCAAGAGGCCTTAACCAGGTATAACTACAGCAATTGTTTTGGTCAGTAAGAGCTCTTACCACAAGGTGGCAGTGTTTGATTTTGTATTAGTGGAGCAAGGTCTAAGCACCACTGTTTAACCATTCACAAACAGAACAGTAAACGCCAGTAAGCAAAAAAATGCAAAGCCAAAGAAAAAAAAACAAACAAAAAAATAACAGTAATCTAATTTCATTATTTTGATTGTTCTAAACAGGTAAATGAGAATCAAGGATCCTTGTAACAAGAAATATAAAAACTTCAAAGGCAAAGATGATATAATTACACCTGTGTGGAACGGTACCACGTCAAGTAAAATGTTTCCAAAGAACAAAAATAAAGATGGGAGATCCTGTCATTCATTTTTATGTTCTTGAAGGAAAGGAGTGGCCAATCAAGTATAAACATTACAAGTTTAAAAAACAAAACAAAACAAAAGTGCATATTTATTTGAAATGCATTAAAGGGGAACTGAAGTAAGAGGTATACGGAGGCTGCCATATTTATTTCCTTTTAATCAATACCAGTTGCCTGGCAGCCCTGCTGGTTTATTTCTCTGCAGTAGTATCTGAATAACACCAGAAACAAGCATGCAGCTAGTCTTGTCAGATCTGACTTTAATGTCTGAAACACCTGATCTGCTGCATGCTTGTTCAGGGGCTATGGCTAATAGTATTAGAGGCAGAGGATCAGCAGGGCTGCCAGGCAACTGGTATTGCTTAAAAGGAAATAAACATGGCAGCCTCCATATACCTCTCTCTTCAGTTCCCCTTTAAGTAAGCTTATAAGCACAACCCCTAACAATGCGATAGGCTAAAAGGTGTTTTTTTTTTATAGATATATATGTGCACAGAGGGAGATACTGGTTGTTTGGCAGTTGGAAACAGCTGTTATTTCCCACAATGCAACAGGGCTCACAGACAGAAAACTGTCTGGACCTAGGTCCTGACATCACTCTGTGGGAGGGGCTTTACCACAATATCAGCCATGCAGACCTCCCTGATGCTCTATTCGAGAAAAGGTAAAAAATTTTCATGGGAAAGGTGGTATCAGCTACTGATTGGGATGAAGTTCAATCCTTGGCTACAGTTCCTCTTTAAGTATGTGATTTTCCACCCAAGGTTCCAGCTCAGGTTTGCTTTAAAGTAAACCTCCGGACTAAAAATCGACTCAGCAGGCTTGGTGTTTCTTTAACAGTTTCACAGCATCAGAACTTTGTTTCTCTTATACAAGCCTCATTTTTAGCTGCACAGAAGAAAACTGCCCGGGCTTTTTTCCCCTGATGCTGTGCAAAGCATGATGGGATTTCTGATGATGTTGTTCTCGTTCTGCTGTCTTGGTGCATTTTTTTTTTTTTTTTTTTTTTTTACATTTTGAATTTGACATTTGAAGCCTAGCGTGTGCAGCTGGGAGAGGTTATCAGAACACAGGACAGTTGGAACTGTGTCTCATGCTCCCTGTCACCTCCTTTCAACCAAAAAGATGGCTGCCCCATGACAAAGATGGCAGCCCCCATGAATCACAAACATTTGCCTGTTCTTTTATAACAGGGTGGGTAAGAGATTATATTACCTATCTACAGTATTCTAATTAACATAACGAATGTAACTTGATGACAGTATGTTTGTTTAGGCTGAAGTTCCCCTTTAAGCCCAACCTGAATTGCTTGATATTATTGACCAATTACTTTTCCCCCTGTTACCTCCTGCCTCACTAACCCCTCCCCTTTTCAGAGGACAGCAGAAAGGGATTTCATAATCATTTTGTCTGTAGATGCATTCCTACTCCTTTATTGTAATCAAGCATGAGCAGTTCCAATCTTAAAAGTAAATGAAAAAAAGCTTAGGTTACAGTTCCGCTCTCAGGCAAGTACAGGCATTATATTGTTCTCATGGGCATATTATCCACTTAAAGTAATTTTAAAGCCATTCTGCCCCCAAAGTGACCAGAAATTGTGGTGTTCAGGCTCACCAAACATCACATTCAGAGTGGCTTGCTGAGCAGAACATCCAGGCGTTTATGGAGATTACAGTGTGCTTTGTCTTCCAGGAAAATACACCGTTTGCTAGATAAAGGTGTATAATTGCAAGAAAAAAAGGTGTCTAAAGAGCTATACTTTATTGCACCTTCTGCTGGATGATATGTTAGGATAAATGGACAAGACAGAAGCACTCCTTTCTTCTCACCAGGAGTGATATAATTTGCTTGGAATGCTCTCAAAATGAATAAACGTTATGAGATGCATCCCAGCGATGAGCGGACGTCTTTCTCCACAAGTGGGCAATTCACAGGACCGGATGAAGACTGCATCTTCCAGGAGCCAAAAACTCAGTACAGGATAAGTGGAAATATTCTTGTTGTTGGAGCAATTAACTGGATTCCTTGGTAATGAGGGAAATGTCCACCTTCTAACAGTCATTAGAGGTGTAATTTATGGAGAAGCAGCTACAGGGTGGGCTGGGGTTGTGGGTTGCCCTAGTTTCTTGTTTTCCCTTCCTTTGATACAGAGGCCCCTCACCAAAAGCAAATGTTGCTGTTACCATGTTTGTTGATGCTGGAGGAGGTCATGGGGTCCAAACTTCTTATGGATTACTGGCCACACTTGTTATGGTTGAAGGAAGTCATGTAAGCCACACATGGCCACACACTTGTTATGGATGGGGGAAGTCATAGGGGCCACACTTGTTATGGATGGGGGAAGTCATGGTGGCCACACACTTGTTATGGATGGGGGAAGTCATAGTGGCCACACTTGTTATGGATGGGGGAAGCCATGGTGGCCACACACTTGTTAAGGATGGGGGAAGTCATGGTGGCCACACATTTGTTATGGATGGGGGAAGTCATGGTCACTACACTTGCTATGGATGGGGGAAGTCATGGTGGCCACACTTGCTATGGATGGGGGAAGCCATGGTGGCCACACTTGCTATGGATGGGGGAAGCCATGGTGGCCACACTTGCTATGGATGGGGGAAGCCATGGTGGCCACACTGGCTATGGATGGGGGAAGCCATGGTGGCCACACTTGCTATGGATGGGGGAAGCCATGGTGGCCACACTTGCTATGGATGGGGGAAGCCATGGTGGCCACACTTGCTATGGATGGGGGAAGGCATGGTGGCCACACTTGTAATGGATGGGGGAAGTCATGGTGGCCACACTTGTAATGGATGGGGGAAGTCATGGTGGCCACACTTGCTATGGATGGGGGAAGCCATGGTGGCCACACTTGCTATGGATGGGGGAAGCCATGGTGGCCACACTTGCTATGGATGGGGGAAGGCATGGTGGCCACACTTGTAATGGATGGGGGAAGTCATGGTGGCCACACTTGCTATGGATGGGGGAAGCCATGGTGGCCACACTTGCTATGGATGGGGAAAGCCATGGTGGCCACACTTGCTATGGATGGGGGAAGTCATGGCGGCCACACTTGCTATGGATGGGGGAAGCCATGGTGGCCACACTTGCTATGGATGGGGGAAGGCATGGTGGCCACACTTGTAATGGATGGGGGAAGTCATGGTGGCCACACTTGTAATGGATGGGGGAAGTCATGGTGGCCACACTTGTAATGGATGGGGGAAGTCATAGTGGCCACAGTTCTTATGGATGGGGGAACTCATGGTGACCACAGTTCTTATGGATGGGGGAACTCATGGTGACCACACTTGTTATGGATGGGGGAAGTCATGGTGGCCACACTTGCTATGGATGGGGGAAGCCATGGTGGCCACACTTGCTATGGATGGGGGAAGCCATGGTGGCCACACTTGCTATGGATGGGGGAAGCCATGGTGGCCACACTTGCTATGGATGGGGGAAGTCATGCTGGCCACAGTTCTTATCGATGGGGAACTCATGGTGGCCACACTTGTTATGGATGGGGGAAGTCATGGTGGCCACACTTGTTATGGATGGGGGAAGTCATGGCGGCCACACTTGTTATGGATGGGGGAAGTCATAGTGGCCACACTTGTTATGGATGGGGGAACTCATGGTGGCCACACTTGTTATGGATGGGGGAAGTCATGCTGGCCACACTTGTTATGGATGGGGGAACTCATGGCGGCCACACTTGCTATGGATGGGGGAAGTCATAGTGGCCACACTTGTTATGAATTATGGAAGTCACTAGTAGACCTAAGCCCTTTTAAAAATGGGCTCTAGGTCTCTCTCATTGCCGCACGCACCCGCCCGCCCGCACCCTCTGGCCCCGTCATCCTCCTGTACCAACAGCTACGGCTACACATGTGCAGTAGCCAAAAAACACGGGACACAGGGACAGGAGGATGACGCAGGGACAGTTAGGGTTTTATTACATAGGATGGTAGTCACATTTGTTATAGATAGGGTAAGTGATGGTGGCCAGTGGCCACATATTATAGATTATGGACAATCACTTTACTGTTATATGAGAACGTACCTTTTGTAATGAATGAATAAGTGCATCTCTAAGGTATTTAAAGAGGGTATTACCAGCCACAGAAAAGGCCACATACAGCTTTCATTTGGGCCAAACTGAAGTCAAATATGGTATATTGTTTTATGAACTAAAAAAACACCATAATAGGCTCAGGGCCAGCTCTACACTTTTTGTTGCCTGAGGCAAACTTGTGAGAAGTGTTGGACTGGGAGGTGGGAAAGCTGAGGAAATCCACTTGCTGGCCAAGCAGCAGTAATCAGGTGTTGCTGCTCACAGCGAAGACTTGCTACATGCTTCTATTGGGAGTGATAACACAGGGTTACTGCTGCTTGGCCAATAGGTGGATTTCCTCAGTTTTTTCCACCTCCCAGTCCAACACTGCTTTTGAGGATGCGTCCCCGCGACTTACCAACCTCTGGAGTGTAGCGCTTCCGCTTGTCAGATCGAGTCCTCTGCTCCGTCTACTACAGCACGGCAACAACAAAATGGCCGCTGTTGTTCACAAATGCTGACACTGGCAGCCATTTTCTTGTAGCCCTGCTGTAATAGACGGAGCAGAGGATGAAATCTAACAAGCGGGGAGGGAAGCAGTGCGGGGAACGCGGTAACATATGCAGGGGTGCCATGTCCGGGTGGCCATGCTTCCAGACGGGCGCCGGTAAGGCGGGCGCCAGGCAGCGGCAGGCTAGACACACTCTTTTTCTTCCTGTTTCTGCTTGGCGCACACCCACACTTTTGCCGCCTGAGGAAGCTGCGTCACCCCGCATCATAGGAGGGACAGCCCTGGATAGGCTATTAGGTGGGGGGGTAGTTACATACTCACCTCTAAGGGTTCTGGATCCCTTAGAACGTGCCTGGTCCTGTATGCGTCATACTACCACCGGGTCCCTGTTCAAAATATCCTGTCAGCTGTGTCTTCAGGTCTCCTCAGATGACTACAGAAGTACACGGGTCTCCGAGTACTTGCAAAGTTGAGCGGCTCCATACTACTGCACTCATGCGTGCTCAGTACGGACGTGTTTGGAAGTACTCGGAGACCCAAGTACTTCTATAACTCTGTGAGGAGATCTTTATAAGAATTAACCCTCTGGAAACTGCCTGCCTAACCGCCCTTAAGGACCAGGCCATTTTACATGCAGGGGAAGCTTTTTTTTCTTTTTGGGAGTGGGGGGGGGGCGGGGTCCAGGCAGCTGGATCTCCAGTATAGTTAGCTAGGCATGGTGTCCCTAGTGTAGCCAGGTGAGCCTTTGCTCACTTCCCAGGCTCCGGCGATGAGCAGCTCTAGCTGGCATCCCTGCTCGCACTGCTGCTAAGTTCTGGGTCGCGGCTTGATGACATCAACAAGCCGTGACCGGACACTTAAGTCAGAGTGAGCAGACATGCCGGACAGAGCGGAGGCATGCAACGATCGCCAGGGGAATGTCAGGAAGGTGAGTGGATCCTTTTCTTCCCCTCCTGCCACCGCTGCTCTTATAGTGATCACTATGATCGACATAGACTGGCCCCGACTGGCTAAAGTGACGGTAATCGGTACTGAAGAGGGAGAAGACTGAGGACGGCGGCGTGGGAGCGATCATGCGCATGTGGCTGGAGGAAGCCCCAGGTATGTATAAAACTTTTATTTTATGTCAGCTCTGGTACTGCTGAGAAAATATCTGCAAACACTACAGAGGAAGGAAATGCTGCAGAGTTATTTTGGTATATAAACAGAGCAGCATTTTAGAAGGGAAAACACAATACTGTAAGTAGTACATGTATATTGCCAGACTTTGGGGCGTCAGCTTCCTTGATGCTGAGACCTTGTTATGATTTTCTATCTTATTTTCACCAGCCACCAGCTGGTGGCAGTATGTGCCTAGACTGTACTGAATGTCCACTGCTTTGCAAGCATACCTCTGTAAACCTTAAACCTTAAACCTGCAACTCCCTCCACTTGTGGTGGTATTATGTGCCTGGGAAGATGTCATTAAAGTGGATCCAAGATGAACTTTTACTCATTGCATAATTGTGTTCCTTTTCTATTGGTTATAGGGCATTCCTCAAGCCAAATACTTTTTTGTTTTAATACTCTTTTAATACTCTTCCCTATAAACTAGACAAGCCTCGCCCACAGTTTTTCAGAGACCCTTGGCAGTAGCCATGGCTCATGGGAGCTCAGTCTGGGCAGAAAAGGGGAGGGGGGGGATTACTAGCCAGAGATTTCAGAGGCAGAGGGGAGGAGGGAGGAGGAGGGGGGATTCATTTTTTTTCACAGAAGATGCAGATAAGCTTGCCTGTTTGTAATGTTTACAAACAACATGGCTGCTGTCATTGGATCACAGGAAGAAATACTCATAATCTACTGAAGTTGTTTGCAGCTAGATTTGCTGTGTAAGCTTATCTAAACTTCAGATAAGATATATACACAAGTTACTTGTTATAGTTAGTTTTTCATCTCGGATCCGCTTTAACTTCCATTTTTAAACCATAGGTGGCACTGTACAGTCTTTTGAAAACTATGCACAGTGTGGTTTTTCTATTTTAAAAAAGGAACAATATCCCAGGTTTTATATTTAGCTGGGTCCCTTGAGGCTGCTCGATCCCTTGCCGTCCGATGACATGAAGATGAACAGAGCGGCCTCAGGGGAGCTGGAGGATGACCCAGGTAAGGATAAAACCTGGGACATTGTTCATCTCAGGTTCCCTTTAAGAATTCCACCTTCTGTGGGGTTTTCCCACAATTTCAAATGCATTCAGGTTTCGTCGTGCTCTCTGAACTATTGCAAATGATTTCTGCTTTCCAATCTCCCAGCCAATTTATTTTAGAAAATTGACAACTAGCAAAGCTGCTATATTTATTTCCTTTTAAGCAACACCAGTCGCCTGTCTGTCCTACTAATCCTCTGCCTTTAATACTTTTAGCCAGAGACCCTCATACAGCACATCAGGTATTTCTGATATTGTCAGATCTGACAAGATTAGCTGCATGCTTGTTTCTGGTGTTATTCAGACACTACTGCAGCCAAATAGACCAGCAGGACTGCCAGGCAACGGGTATTTTTGAAAAGACAATAAATATTGCCGCCTCCATATTCTTCTCAATTCTTTCATTTCTTATGCATGATATTTTCTTCCTACTAAAGGTGTCCATGCATTGATGCAATTTTCTGCCGATAGACAGCAGATTTGATCACTGTGATCGAATCTGCGTAGAAATCGATTATGCAAACGCAAACCGATCGACTGATTTCCATTTGAAATCGATTAATTTCGTCGATCTGTCTAGGCGGAAAAGTTTGCTCAATCGCCAGCGTGTCAGGAGCGCATTGTTAGCGGCATTCGATTAGGTGACGAACGACACAGCAATAATCCCTCCTGTTCCGCTGGCGCGAGTTTCCGGGGTCCGCGTTAACACTTTCTCCGGCTGGCCTTCATCATCTTCTCTGCACTTCCTGTCCCGTCCTGAGACCAAAGGAAGTTCAAACAGCAGAGGACGCTCCACTGTTTGAACTTCCCCTTCTCACAGGACGGGACAGGAAGTACAGTGAAGATGAAGAAGGCCAGCTGGAGAAAGTGTTAGCGTGGACCCGGGAACTCGAGCCAGCGGACAGGTAATGTAAAGGGGCAGAGAGGCAGAGGCAGCTCCACAGATTGTAAATCAATTTCATGCTGAAATCGATTGAAAATCTGTGTGCAGTGTGTGGGCAGCCAATAGATCCCTCTGTGATCAGATTCGATCAGAGAGGGATCTATCTGTTGGTCGATCTGGTGGCAATCGACCAGTGTATGGCTGCCTTCAGTCGCACACTTGGTCATATTGCACACATTTTTGCCTCAAATATAATGAAAGTCCATGGACTGCTCGCAATTCAGGAGAATTATTTAATTTGGTGCATTTCTGTGTTTGTATTTCCCCCACATTAACCATTTATGCCTCCAGGACGTAGTACCTACGTCCAGGAGGTCACGTGCGCGTCCGCGCGCTCCCGCGGCCTATCGCGCGCGTGCACGCGCACTCCCGGCCGCGGATTCGGTAGCCTAGGAATCAATGTATCGGGCTATGGTGCCCGATCACTGATTCCTCTCCCCCGCTGAAAAAGCGACAGCTTCTCTCGGAAGCTACGCTTTTTCTGAAGCTCTGTCCCTCTAAGCGTACATTGTACGCTTAGAGTGACGTCATGTAAACAAACTCAAGATTGCCATCTTGTGGCCAAAAAGTAAAACTACAAGTAACAGTAAAAAAACATTACAATACACAAATATTTCCCCAAATAAAACAATATTTATATCCCACCCTCCCAAAAATGCCCACATAAAATGTTTAATAAAAATAAAAAAAACATTACTATAAAAAAAAAAACACATAAATATTTACCTAAGGGTCTAAACTTTTTAAATATCTATGTAAAGATGAAATATTTCTCTGTATTTTTTTTTATAAGCTTGTAAATAGTGATGGATGCAAAACGGAAAAAATGCTCTTTTATTTCCAAATAAAATATTGTCGCGATACATTGTGATAGGGACATAATTTAAACGGTGAAATAACCGTGACATATGGGCAAATACAATACGTGGGTTTTAATTATGGAGGCATGTTTTATTTTAAAACTATAATGGCCGAAAACTGACAAATAATTAATTTTTTCATTTTTTTTCTTATTCTTACTGTTAAAATGCATTTACAGTAAGGTAGCTCTTAGCAAAATGTACCCCCCAAAGAAAGCCTAATTGGTGGCGGAAAAAACAAGATATAGATCAGTTCATTGTGATAAGTAGTGATAAAGTTATAGGCTAATGAATGGGAGGTGAACATTGCTCGGATGCATAAAGTGAAAACGACTGAAGGCTGAACTGGTTAAACTTAAGACAATTTTCTGCTATTTCCCCGGCATACCACGAACGTTGATATTTTTATTACAGTTTAGCTAAATTTAAAAAAAAATTAAAAAAATCTTGCATGAAAGAAAAATCAAGCACAAAAAAGTGGTCACACTGCAACGCAAAAAATGATAAACCTCCTGTACTATCTAACATTCAAGTGTGGTATTCTAATAACTATTATGCTCAAGCTACACTACAAGGACTGTAACAATAAAAAAGCAAGTAATAGGCAGTGTAATACTGTCTATCCCGCATTAGATGGCAGTGTTGGAAGGCAGGATGGATAGAAGACTCCTGCTATCAAGTCCTGTATAGCTAAAGTCACTCGATTTTACAATCACTGTATATTCAGATGTATAAGACTACTTTGTAACCCTTGAAAATCTTCTGAAAAGTCAGTGGTCGTCTTATACGCCGGGTGTCATTGATGTCGGGTGATACGCCGTATCCTGTTACCGCCTCTCAGATCTCGCTGCTGAGGACTGTAGTGAAGCGGCGCAGGCGCACATGTGCGAGATCTGAGAGGCAGAGAAGGAGGTAAATAGGATACAAGGGTGGGCCGGAAGGGTGAAAGGGGCGTGTTTTAAGGGCACAGCGCGATTTATTCTTCCATACCGCTCTGATGAAAAGGGAGACAAGGAGAGCTGACCAATCCAAACAGTCAATTACCTTTATACTGTTATATACTGTGTACCACATATAGTACAGCACCAGTATATGTTCATACATAGCACTAGTATATGATGTTTTTATTTATTTATATTTGGTGTGTGTTGGAAGAGGGCTAGTCTTATACAGGGAGTATATCCCAAATAGAGTTGGGCCGAACGGTTCGCCTGCGAACGGTTCCAGGCGAACTTTGGGGGTTCGTGTTCGCCTGCATCAGGCGAACTTTTGCGGAAGTTCGATTCGCCCCATAATGCTGTATTGAGCAAAATTTTTAGCCTCCATTTCACTGTCAGCAGACATGTTATTGTCAAACACATTGCTTTCAGTGTTAGAGAACCAGCCCACCCTCCCTTCAAGCTAGGTCCTTTATACCATTTGACTCAGTTGTCTGCCTACACTAATTAATTATGGGACAGCTGGTACACACTCTGCTAGGGAGATTTTAATTCCTCCCTCCTCCCACCCTTCTACCTATTCCCTCCTCCCTCCTACCGGAGGGAGGAGGGTCTCTTCTGCCAGGGAATTATACTATTTTAAAAACCAGTATACATCATACCATAGCTGGTACATCATACCATAGCTGGGAATACATACATGAGTATACATCATACCATAGCTGGGAATCGAACCCAGATCTCACTGTGTGGTAAACACGTCACCCTAAGCACTGTACCACTACAGAAGTAAGTGAAGCTATCCTAAAATTTAACATTTATGCTCAATGCAATAGAACCATTAGGTTGCTTAAAGGAGAACTGTAGTGAGAGGTATATGGAGGCTGCCATATTGATTTCCTTTTAAGCTATACCAGTTGCCTGGCAGCCCTGCTGATCTATTTGGCTGCAGTAGTGTGAATCACACCAGAAACAAGCATGCAGCTAATCTTGTCAGATCTTACAAAAATGTCAAACACCAGATCTGCTGCATGCTTGTTCAGGGTCTAGGGCTAAAAGTATTGGAGGCAGAGGATCTGCAGGATAGCCAGGTAACTGGTATTGCTTAAAAGGAAATCAATATGGTAGCCTCCATATACCTTTCACTACAGTTCTCCTTTAAAGGGAACCTTAACTGAGAGTGATATGGCTGTTTCCTGTAAACAATACCAGTTGCCTGGCAGTCCAGCTGATCTTTGTGACTGCAATAGTGGCTGAATCACACCCTGAAACAAGCATGCAGCTAATCCAGTCTGACTTCAGTCAGAGCACCTGATCTGCATGCTTGTTCAGGGGCTGTGGCTAAAAGTATTAGAGACACAGGATCAGCAGGCAATTCAGGCAACTGGTATTATTTTAAAAGGAAAAATTAGTTGCATGCTTGTTTCTGGTGTGATTCACACTACTGCAGCCAAATAGATCAGCAGGGCTGCCAGGCAACTGGTATAGCTTAAAAGGAAATCAATATGGCAGCCTCCATATACCTCTCACTACAGTTCTCCTTTAAGCAACCTAATGGTTCTATTGCATTGAGCATAAATGTTACATTTTAGGCTAGCTTCACTTACTTCTTTAGTGGTACAGTGCTTAGGGTGACGTGCCCACCACACAGTGAGATCTGGGTTTGATTCCCAGCTATGGTATGATCTGGTGTTTGACATTTTTGTAAGATCTGACAAGATTAGCTGCATGCTTGTTTCTGGTGTGATTCACACTACTGCAGCCAAATAGATCAGCAGGGCTGCCAGGCAACTGGTATAGCTTAAAAGGAAATCAATATGGCAGCCTCCATATACCTCTCACTACAGTTCTCCTTTAAGCAACCTAATGGTTCTATTGCATTGAGCATAAATATTACATTTTAGGCTAGCTTCACTTACTTCTGTAGTGGTACAGTGCTTAGGGTGACGTGTCCACCACACAGTGAGTTCTGGGTTCGATTCCCAGCTATGGTATGATGTATACTCATGTATGTATTCCCAGCTATGGTATGATGTACCAGCTATGGTATGATGTATACTGGTTTTTAAAATAGTATAATTCCCTGGCAGAAGAGACCCTCCTCGACCCTAAATAGGTAGAAGGGTAGAAGGGAGGAGGGAGGTGGGTGGAGGGAGGAATTAAAATCTCCCTAGCAGAGTGTGTAGCAGCTGTCCCATAACTAATTAGTGTAGGTAGGCAAATGGTATAAAGGACCTTGCTTGGAGGAGGGAGGGTCCTCCAGCAGTGATGTGTATTTCACTCAATTAGGTGTGGCTCCAGGTATTAGAGCTTTTGAAACATGTTTTCTATCATTTTTCCAGTTGATAGAATTTTTTAAAACTTTGAAAGTTCGCCTCCCCATTGAAGTCTATGGCGGTTCGCGAACTTTTTCGCGAACCGAACCTTTCGCGGAAGTTCGCGAACCTAAAATCGGAGGTTCGGCCCAACTCTAATCCCAAACAGTTGGGGGTCATCGTATACGCCCAATCATCATATACGCCACTATATACGGTGTGTGTCTGCACAGGCTTTCCAAGTATATGGAAATAAATGGTATCATCCTGATTCAAAACTCCTTGCAACTATACTCCCACATCGCAAAAACGTAGCGATAAGTTAAAGAGTAACTGTATAACTGTAACGACATTTTACGGTAAATATCCTGGTTTCAGCATCAGAAACACTTCCTATAGCTATATACTGCTGTGTATTGGTGAGTAGCCGCAGCCTACGCTGATTAGATATGCAGAATCCCCCCCCCCCCCCCCACACACACACACACACATACACACGAGCAATCTGGGAGGAGACCAGAGATTTTTCCTGACTTTATAACCGTCAGCAACTTTTTTTTAGTACTGGCAGGTGATCGCTGCAGAATGTTAGAGCCTGTGATAAATTTCAGAATTTTCAAAATGGGAGAGGAAAGATCTTACAATGGGCAAACTCTGAGTACATAATTGATAAATGAGTAGTGTAAGAAAAAAAAGCAATTTTATTTATTTTTATTTTGTTATTGTTATTTTGACTGCAGCTCCTCTTTTATTGGCTACTCCCTAGATTGTGAGCCCTTCAGTTGACAGCTAGTGGACTCACTTTTTCTCTCCCGAAAGTGTGGGAAGAAAGTCACTGCATCTTATAATACAAATGCAGGGAGTTCCTGACTTGTGAACGCCTGCTAATACGAACCTCCAACCCGCTGCAATGTCGGGGACTCCCAGTACTGTGCCCATGCAGAGGAGGACACAAAGGGGCATAGAAGTCACTCAGAACACAAGAAGGACACAAAGGGGCTTAGATGACAACAAATGGGGACACATGGGGGACACAAGAAGTACAAGGAGGCATGAGGTACAAAGGGGGCATAATCCACAAGATGCCCTTTCACCATGGATGCACCAGGTTTGGAATATCTTTTTTCCCGTTTTTGGTCCTCTAAACCTAGGAGCGCCTTATGGTCAGGAGCATCTTATAGTCCTAAAAATACGGTACAGACTAGATAATAATAATTCTTTTCGTAGGCCCCAAAAGGTTAATAAACACTATCTGTACCATTCTGCTGACTCATTGTCAGTGTACGCTAGATAGGTTTCACTGGAATGCCACTAACTTTTCTGCCAGTTTGTTTGTGACGAAGTATTTGAATAAAAAGGATCTAAACTCATTCAGAATTTCCTTAGGGAAATATGTGACTTCTTCAGAGCTTTGTGTCAGACAGGTGATGTTCAGACTATATATGATTTTCATCCTAAGTGAATGTATGGCTTTTTCCCCTGACAACTGGATTTCTGGGCCCAGCTTAGGGTCATAGGTTATTCATCTTCTCTTTTATATCTGGCAGCTTAGCCAATACCTCTGGAGAGTGTGAACTTTAATGAGATGAAGTTAAAACTTTCAATTCCTTTTAGAGGGAGACATTTTGGCTGGAGGCCTTTCTTTTCTGCCCTGCAGCCTGAGCCATACTAATCCCCCGGGATCTGAATGACCAGCAATTCAAAGACCCTGCTGCAGAGAGGCAAATCCATAGAGAGATACCATTTTTTCTAAATAATGACGAACAAGATATATTTTCACTTTTTAGGGCATCTTCAAGGCCTCCATTAGTTCCCCAGCTACAGAGGGCTCAGGGGATCAATAGAATGGCCTTGCTAAGATCTCACCATGAAGTTGGGCTATATATATATAGTATTGGTAATCTATGGGAATATATTAGTGCTACTGACAAAGCAATTTATGCTGGAGTATGTGCTGTACATTGTGCAATTACAGGAAGTCTCCCTCTCGGAAGAGGGGAAGGTCATTCTGCATTACAGAAGAAACAGCTCCCGTAATGAAGGGAAAACAAACATATGGTATGTATGTATGTATGTGTAGTACAGATGATTATTAAAACATTAGTAGCAAAGAATATAACTTTTTTTTTATAACATTGCATCATTCTGTCATATTTGTAATTACAAACAACACTCCGTATTTTAAACTATGAAACAGAGAAGAGCTAATAACCCTTTGAACTCCCCTGCAGTAAAACCTTATCTGAAGCTGTTTTTCACTGTTTCTTTGATGTATAAGTACTTCATAAAATAGGACTGCAAGTTGGGTCAGAGAGCTCAGAGAGGTTCTTTTGCATAGATAAAAACTGAAGTTGTTTTTCTAACTCTTCCTGTACTGGAAACAATATGAGGCTGTTTCCTTTGCTACTAATGTTCTATTTCTTAGTTGTACTACACATACAATTCATTATATCATACGTTTATTTTCACTTCAGATACCCTTTAAAGGGGAACTGAAGTAAGAGGTATAAGGAGGCTGCCATATGTATTTCCTTTTAATCAATACCAGTTGCCTGGCAGCCCTGCTGGTCTATTTCTCTGCAGTAGTATCTGAATAACACCAGAAACAAGCATGCAGCTAATCTTGTCAGATCTGACTTTAAAGTCTGAAACACCTGAACTGCTGCATGCTTGTTCAGGGGCTATGGCTAATAGTATTAGAGGCAGAGGATCAGCAGGGCTGCCAGGCAACTGGTATTGATTAAAAGGAAATAAATATGGCAGCCTCCGTATACCTCTTACTTCAGTTCCCCTTTAAAGCAGACCTGAACTCAGCATTTCCTCTTATGCGCGAAAAGATAAGCAACAGCATAATAACCTTTAAAGAAAAACATTTCATTGCTACAGCTTATAGAGCTCCTACAGCGGTGCTGCAGGGTAGTTACTTCCTGGTTTTCTGGGAGAAGCTAAATTGGTTAACCTCCTGTGTTTACAAATTAGCTCACAAATCAGACAGTGCACAGCTCAAATTACACTGGCTCATTACTTACTGAGATGGAAGAATTAGACAGGCTGTTCTCTACAAAACACACACAGGGTGGATTTCTCTGTGATTTCCTTTTCTTCTGTGCAAGAGTTCAGGTTAGTTAAAGCAGCATATTATATACAACCAGCATTTTTTTTTTACTAGAACAGCATTCAAAGGGTTAAACACAGGCCTTAGAAGCTCCCCTTCAGGGAAAGCTGGACCAATCCGAACTAGAGATAATGTTATCTTGTGTTTAATTGTATCAAGTGAGGAATGCAAACAAACCCTTCTCTGACACTGCAAACTCTCCTGAAGACATTGAGATAATCAGAAAGCATTTCTGCTTACGTTAGAAGATGAATAAAGCAGTTATGAATAAAATGCACAGTCAGCTTTCAGAGCAAAAAAAGTGTACTTTGGGAACGTATAATTTCTAAATGAATAATACTTATGCACAAATGTAAATATGATAACCATATGGCATATAAAAAGTAGGAAAACATGTTCTTATTGAATATTATGTCAGGGTTTTATACCACTTTAAAACAAATGTGAGGCGTCCAGGAAAAAAGTCAAATTCTCACCTATGGAGAGGGAAGGGTCTCCAAATGATTTATTATGCACTAGTCTACCTAAGCCCGTTTAAAAACAGGCTCTAGGTAGTGAAATTACCGCTGCCAGTCACTGCGCGCGTGCCAGTCAGAGCGCGCGCACCCGCCTGCCCTGATCCCTGGCCTGACCTCCCAACGGCTGTCTGTACTGCGCACATGTGCAGTACAAAAAAACCACGGATGGACAGACAGAGAAAGTGGATGACGCAGGGACAGTTAGGTTTTATTGTATAGGATGTGACTGCCCACTTTCCAATATAGCCGGGTGCAGAATAATGCTGAGGACAATAAACGGGTTTACTATAACAGAAGTTCTATTATATCAAGATTTACTATAGCAGACGTGGCTTCCATATACTTATAATGGTACTTGGCTGGGACCTGGTCACATAGTTTACTATATCCGAGTTTCTTATAACAAGATTATACTGTATAGGTGCTGTATACATTAAATATCTGTACATTTTTCTGAGGACAGACTGCATAGGAGGCATTACAATTATCTATTATCTCCGCCCGGCTGCTGCATTATGGAGCTCCCTCCGGAACCTGCAGATAATTAACCTCTGCGCTCCTAGTGGCTTCATATTACCGCTGTGAAAAGCACATCTCATGTGGAGTTTAGCAAGTGGGAGACAAATGCCTCAAGCTGATGTGGAAGCCCGGAGGAATCTCTTCCATGGGCGATTCCCCTTAACACATCTGACAGAAGAGCTGGAATGCAGAATTCATAAACTTACATTTACCGAGCCTGCCACAGGCAAGGAGATCTTCAATTAGGATTATAAGTTGGCTATGTATGGTTTGTTTTTAAAGAGGACCTGTAACGAGTCAGAGAAGAACATGAAAAATTATTCAGGAAATCATTTTCTATGTTAAAGAGGAACTTCAGCCTAAACAAACATAATGTTATTAAGTTGCATTAGTTATGTTAATTAAAATAGATAGGTAATATAATCTCTTACCCACCCTGTTTTAAAAGAACAGGCAAATGTTTGATTTCATGATGGCAGCCATCTTTTTGGTTGAAAGGTGGTGACAGGGAGCATGAGACACAGTTCCAACTGTCCTGTGTCCTGATCACCCTCCCAGTTGCTAGGCAACGTGAACAACAACATAGGAAATCTAATCATGCTCTACACAGCATCAAGGGAAAAAAGCCCGGGCTTTTTTCTTTGATGGGTGGAGCTTAGCTAAAAATGCAGCTAAAAATGATGCTTTGGTAAGAAAAACAAAGTTCTGATGCTGTGAAACTGTTAAAGAAACACCAAGCCTTTTCAGTTCTGCTGAGTAGATTTTTAGTCCGGAGGTTCACTTTAACTATCTTGGTTCCAGCATCAGGAAGGTTTCTTATATCTGTATTGTTGTATACTGGATCCCAAAGAGCTTTCCTAGTAGTAAACTCAGTCTTCAGGTCCCAGCAAATACATCTGCATAAATATACAATGTATAACCTATTCTGATATACTGTATATACTCGACCATAAGTCTAGAAATTCAGGTCTGATTCACTAAGTAAAAGTATAGGGGTCGACTTATACGCGAGTCACGGCAAGACTGAGCACACTGAGTAATGTGTGGGCTATTTGTGACTTTCTCATTTGCAGCAATTTGCCGAGTGGTAAGTGACACTTTCTTGATAAAAAAAATGCCAAGGAAGCATAGGTCTGAAAGTCCAGGCCACAACAATTAACAAGGAAAGGGGCAGGGGGGGAAATACTGGGCTGCAGGAAGGGGAGTGAATAACTTCTGAACTTGGGGGCCAGCAGGGTTATTGGCTTCACTTAAAGGATGGGAGGGGTTAATGGCTGCAATAATGTATGCAGTGCAGTTATTAAACTCTCCTGGTCCACAAGTGCAGCTGTTAATTCTTCCTGGTCCCAAGTGCAGCCATTAACTTTGCTGGGTAGACTTATACTTGAGTCAGAACAAAATTCTAGCTTAAAGTGAACCAGAGACGAAGCACCCTCATGTATTTTACCATATATATATCATTGGGAACATTAGAGAAAACACCTACCCTGCTCTCTGTGTCATTCTTCACTGCTTAGCCTGCTTGTTATCAGCCCTGATAAAATGAGCATTCAGTCTGGCTTTGCTCAGGAATCATTATAGCTGAGTCATTAAAGCAGAGCCAGAAGGGGGCAGGCTTGGGCATGAAAAGACTTCAGAGAAGACAAACTCAGCTGTAATGATTCCTGAGCAAAGCCAGACTGAATGCTCAGTCTGGGATTTTATCAGGGCTGGTAACAAGCAAGCTGAGCAGTGCAGCATGAAACAGAGAGCAGGGTAGGTGTTTTCTCTAATGTTTCCACTGATATATATGGTAAAATACATGAGGGTGTTTTGTCTCTGGTTCACTTTAACCACTTCAGCCTACATCGTCGAAAATCATATGCATTCGAGCAACGTTCACCTCCCATTCATTCACCAATAACTTTATTGCTACTTATCACAATTAATTGATTTATATCTTGTTTTTTTCCGCCACTAATTAGGCTTTTTTTGGGTAGTACATTTTGCTAAGAATTACTTTTTTTTTTAATCCATTTTAACAGGAAGATTAAGAAAGAAATGGAAAAAAATCATTATTTCTCAGTTTTTGGCTATTATAGTTTAACCACTTGAGGACCTAGGGCTTTACCCCCCTTAAGGACCGGCCACTTTTTTTCCATTCAGACCACTGCAGCTTTCACGGTTTATTGCTCGCTCATACAACCTACCACCTAAATGAATTTTGGCTCCTTTTCTTGTCACTAATAAAGCTTTCTTTTGATGCTATTTGATTGCTCCTGCGATTTTTACTTTTTATTATATTCATCAAAAAAGACATGAATTTTGGCAAAAAAATGATTTTTTTAACTTTCTGTGCTGACAGTTTTCAAATAAAGTAAAATTTCTGTATACATGCAGCGCGAAAAATGTGGACAAACATGTTTTTGATAAAAAAAAAACCATTCAGTGTATATTTATTGGTTTGGGTAAAAGTTATAGCGTTTACAAACTATGGTGCCAAAAGTGAATTTTCCCATTTTCAAGCATCTCTGACTTTTCTGACCCCCTGTCATGTTTCATGAGGGGCTAGAATTCCAGGATAGTATAAATACCCCCCAAATGACCCCATTTTGGAAAGAAGACATCCCAAAGTATTCACTGAGAGGCATGGTGAGTTCATAGAAGATATTATTTTTTGTCACAAGTAAGCGGAAAATGACACTTTGTGAGGAAAAAAAAAAAAAAAAAAAGTTTCCATTTCTTCTAACTTGCGACAAAAAAAAATGAAATCTGCCACGGACTCACCATGCCCCTCTCTGAATACCTTGAAGGGTCTACTTTCCAAAATGGGATCATTTGTGGGGTGTGTTTACTGTCCTGACATTTTGGGGGGTGCTAAATTGTAAGCACCCCTGTAAAGCCTAAAGGTGCTCATTGGACTTTGGACCCCTTAGCGCAGTTAGGCTGCAAAAAAGTGCCACACATGTGGTATTGCCGTACTCAGGAGAAGTAGTATAATGTGTTTTGGGGTGTATTTTTACACATACCCATGCTGGGTGGGAGAAATATCTCTGTAAATGACAATTTGTTAATTTTTTTTACACACAATTGTCCATTTACAGAGATATTTCTCCCACTCAGCATGGGTATGTGTAAAAATACACCACAAAACACATTATACTACTTCTCCTGAGTACGGCGATACCACATGTGTGGCACTTTTTTGCACCCTAACTGCGCTAAAGGGCCCAAAGTCCAATGAGTACCTTTAGGATTTCACAGGTCATTTTGAGAAATTTCGTTTCAAGACTACTCCTCACGGTTTAGGGCCCCTAAAATGCCAGGGCAGTATAGGAACCCCACAAATGACCCCATTTTAGAAAGAAGACACCCCAAGGTATTCCGTTAGTAGTATGGCGAGTTCATAGAAGATTTTATTTTTTGTCACAAGTTAGCGGAAAATGACACTTTGTGAAAAAACACAATTAAAATCAATTTCCGCTAACTTTTGACAAAAAATAAAATCTTCTATGAACTCACCATACTCCTAACGGAATACCTTGGGGTGTCTTCTTTCTAAAATGGGGTCATTTGTGGGGTTCCTATACTGCCCTGGCATTTTAGGGGCCCTAAACCGTGAGGAGTAGTCTTGAAACCAAATGTCGCAAAATGACCTGTGAAATCCTAAAGGTACTCATTGGACTTTGGGCCCTTTAGCGCAGTTAGGGTGCAAAAAAGTGCCACACATGTGGTATCGCCATACTCGGGAGAAGTAGTACAATGTGTTTTGGGGTGTATTTTTACACATACCCATGCTGGGTGGGAGAAATACCTCTGTAAATGGACAATTGTGTGTAAAAAAAATCAAAAGATTGTCATTTACAGAGGTATTTCTCCCACCCAGCATGGGTATGTGTAAAAATACACCCCAAAACACATTGTACTACTTCTCCCGAGTACGGCGATACCACATGTGTGGCACTTTTTTGCACCCTAACTGCACTAAGGGGCCCAAAGTCCAATGAGTACCTTTAGGATTTCACAGGTCATTTTTGTTTCAAGACTACTCCTCACGGTTTAGGGCCCCTAAAATGCCAGGGCAGTATAGGAACCCCACTAATGACCCCATTTTAGAAAGAAGACACCCCAAGGTATTCCGTTAGGAGTATGGTGAGTTCATAGAAGTTTTTATTTTTTTGTCACAAGTTAGCGGAAATTGATTTTAATAGTTTTTTTTCACAAAGTGTCATTTTCCGCTAACTTGTGACAAAAAATAAAATCTTCTATGAACTCACCATACTCCGTACGGAATACCTTTGGGTGTCTTCTTTCTAGAATGGGGTCATTTGTGGGGTTCCTATACTGCCCTGGCATTTTAGGGGCCCTAAACCGTGAGGAGTAGTCTTGAAACCAAATGTCGCAAAATGACCTGTGAAATCCTAAAGGTACTCATTGGACTTTGGGCCCCTTAGCGTACTTAGGGTGTAAAAAAGTGCCACACATGTGGTACCGCTGTACTCAGGAGAAGTAGTATAATGCGTTTTGGGGTGTATTTTTACACATACCCATGCTAAGTGGGAGAAATATCTCTGTAAATGACAATTGTTTGATTTTTTTACACACAATTGTCCATTTACATAGAAATTTCTCCCACCCAGCATGGGTATGTGTAAAAATACACCCCAAAACACATTATACTACTTTTCCTGAGTACGGCGGTACCACATGTGTGACACTTTTTTGCAGCCTAGGTGCGCTAAGGGGCCCAACGTCCTATTCACAGGTCATTTTGAAGCATTTGTTTTCTAGACTACTCCTCGCGGTTTAGGGCCCCTAAAATGCCAGGGCAGTATAGGAACCCCACAAGTGACCCCATTTTAGAAAGAAGACACCCCAAGGTATTCCGTTAGGTGTATGGCGAGTTCATAGAAGATTTTATTTTTTGTCACAAGTTAGTGAAAAATGACACTTTGTGAAAAAAAACCAATAAAAATTAATTTCCGCTAACTTTTGACAAAAAATTAAATCTTCTATGAACTCGTCATACACCTAACATAATACCTTGGGGTGTCTTTTTTTTCTAAAATGGGGTCACTTGTGGGGTTCCTATACCGCCCTGGCATTTTACAGGCCCAAAACCGTGAGTAGTCTGGAAACCAAATGTCTCAAAATGACTGTTCAGGGGTATAAGCATCTGCAAATTTTGATGACAGGTGGTCTATGAGGGGGCGAATTTTGTGGAACCGGTCATAAGCAGGGTGGCCTTTTAGATGACAGGTTGTATTAGGCCTGATCTGATGGATAGGAGTGCTAGGGGGGTGACAGGAGGTGATTGATGGGTGTCTCAGGGGGTGGTTAGAGGGGAAAATAGATGCAATCCATGCACTGGGGAGGTGATCGGAAGGGGGTCTGAGGGTTTGGCCGAGTGATCAGGAGCCCACACGGGGCAAATTGGGGCCTGATCTGATGGGTAGGTGTGCTAGGGGGTGACAGGAGGTGATTGATGGGTGTCTCAAGGTGTGATTAGAGGGGGGAATGGATGCAAGCAATGCACTGGCGAGGTGATCAGGGCTGGGGTCTGAGGGCATTCTGAGGGTGTGGGCGGGTGATTGAGTGCCCTAGGGGCAGATAGGGGTCTAATCTGATAGGTAGCAGTGACAGGGGGTGATTGATGGGTAATTAGTGGGTGTTTAGGGTAGAGAATAGATGGAAACACTGCGCTTGGGTGGTGATCTGATGTCGGATCTGCGGGCGATCTATTGGTGTGGGTGGGTGATCAGTTTGCCCGCAAGGGGCAGGTTAGGGGCTGATTGATGGGTGGCAGTGACAGGGGGTGATTGATGGGTGGCAGTGACAGGGGGTGATTGATGGGTGGCAGTGACAGGGGGTGATTGATGGGTGATTGATAGGTGATTGACAGGTAATCAGTGGGTTATTACAGGGGAGAACAGATGTAAATATTGCACTGGCGAATTGATAAGGGGGGGTCTGAGGGCAATCTGAGCGTGTAGGCGGGCGATTGGGTGCCCGCAAGGGGCAGATTAGGGTCTGATCTGATAGGTAACAGTGACAGGTGGTGATAGGGAGTGATTGATGGGTAATTAGTGGGTGTTTAGAGGAGAGAATAGATGGAAACACTGCGCTTGGGTGGTGATCTGATGTCGGATCTGCGGGCGATCTATTGGTGTGGGTGGGTGATCAGATTGCCCGCAAGGGGCAGGTTAGGGGCTGATTGTTGGGTGGCAGTGACAGGGGGTGATTGATGGGTGATAGGTGATTGGCAGGTGATTGACAGGTGATCAGTGGGTTATTACAGGGAAGGACAGATGTAATTAATGCACTGGCGAATTGATAAGGGGGGGGGGGGTCTGAGGGCAATCTGAGCGTGTGGGCGGGTGATTGGGTGCCCGCAAGGGGCAGATTAGGGTCTGATCTGATAGGTAACAGTGACAGGTGGTGATAGGGGGTGATTGATGGGTAATTAGTGGGTGTTTAGAGAAGATAACAGATGTAAACGATACATTTGGGAGGTAATCTGACGGCGGGTTTGCGGGCGATCTAATGGTGTGGGTGGGTGATCAGATTGCCCGCAAGGGGCAGGTTAGGGGCTGATTGATGGGTGGCAGTGACAGGGGGTGACAGGGGGTGATTGATGGGTGATAGGTGATTGGCAGGTGATTGACAGGTGATCAGTGGGTTATTACAGGGAAGAACAGATGTAATTAATGCACTGGTGAATTGATAAGGGGGGGTCAGAGGGCAATCTGAGCGTGTGGGCGGGTGATTGGGTGCCCGCAAGGGGCAGATTAGGGTCTGATCTGATAGGTAAAAGTGACAAGTGGTGATAGGGGGTGATTGATGGGTGATTGATGGGTAATTAGTGGGTGTTTAGAGGAGAGAATAGATGTAAACAATGGATTTGGGAGGTGATCTGATGTCGGATCTGTGGGCGATCTATTGGTGTGGGGGGGTGATCAGATTGCCCGCAAGGGGCAGGTTAGGGGCTGATTGATGGGTGGCAGTGACAGGGGGTGATTGACGGGTGATTGATGGGTGATTGACGGGTGATTGACAGGTGATTGACAGGTGATTGACAGGTGATCAGGGGGATAGATGCATACAGTAAACAGGGGGGGGTGGTCTGGGGGGGGGGGTCTGGGGAGAATCTGAGGGGTGGGGGGTGATCAGGAGGGGGCAGGGAGCAGGGGGGGGGGGATAAAAAAAAAATAGCGTTGACAGATAGTGACAGGGAGTGATTGATGGGTGATTAGGGGGGTGATTGGGTGCAAACAGGGGTCTGGGGGGTGGGCAGGGGGGGGGGTCTGATGGGTGCTGTGGGCGATCTGGGGCAGGGGGGGGAGAAATCAGTGTGCTTGGGTGCAGACTAGGGTGGCTGCAGCCTGCCCTGGTGGTCCCTCGGACACTGGGACCACCAGGGCAGGAGGCAGCATGTATAATACACTTTGTAAACATTACAAAGTGTATTATACACTTTGTATGCGGCGATCGCGGGGTTAACATCCCGCCGGCGCTTCTGTATAGCCGGCGGGATGTTGCGGCGAGCGAACGGTGACAGGCGCCGGCGGAGGATCGCGTCACGGATGACGCGATCGCTCCGCCCATGCCCTTAAATGGACCGCCGCCTCTGTGGGTGAGGCCGTCCTGCAGGGCTCCACTTCCCCGCCGCCCCTGTGTAGTGGGCGGTCGGGAAGTGGTTAAAACTAATACATGCTACCGTAACTAAAACTCATGTATTTTATTTGCCCATGTTTTTTTATTTGCCCATTTTTTCAATTTGCGTTCATCATTATTTACAAGCTTATAATTTTAAGAAATGTAATAAGATACTCTCTTGAGATGTATATTTAAAAACTTCAGACCCTTAGGTAAGTATTTATGTAGGTTTTTTTTTAATTGTAATTTTTTAAATGTATTTTTAATTAAAAAAATGTATTTGGGTAATTTTAGTTTGGGAGGTAAACAGCTAATTTTAGATGTAATATAATGTAATTATTTATTTAAAAATGTATGTGGGTGCAGTTTACTATTTGGCCACAAGTCAAAAAAGTCCTGGAGTGTGTGATCATGCTACCAGGAACTATAAGGAGGCTGTAATTTTTTTTTTGTTTTGACAGAAATACCGCACTCTCTGATTAGAAAGCGGCTGCTTTTCTGCGGGGGACTTAGATCGGTGAATGGGAATTATATTCCCATTCACTGATCGGGGTTGGGGGGGTAACGGCAGGCAACGATTGCGCGCCTCACTCAGCGGCAGCAGCACAGTCTATCTGGACGGATATATCTGTCCAGATAGACTTAAAGGGAAGGTTCAGGGAGGGTGCCTAAAAAATAAAAATCAATTTCCACTTACCTGGGGCTTCCTCCAGCCTGTGGCAGGCAGGAGGTGCCCTCGCCGCCGCTCTGCAGGCTCCCGGTGGTCTCCGGTGGCCGACCCGACCTGGCCAGGCCGGCTGCCAGGTCGGGCTCTTCTGCGCTCCAAGGCCCGGCATTTCTGCGTCCCACGCCGGCGCACTGACGTCATCGGACGTCCTCCGGGCTGTACTGCGCAGGCGCAGTAGTAAACTACTGTTCCTGGGCCCTTAGTGTTTACTATAAAAGGATTCTACTGTAATAATAATAATAATAGTAAAAATGGAAATAATTCTTCTTTCACTACAGGAAAATGTCATGCCTTCTCTAGGCGTTGTCTATTAAATAGTGGTATGACATTTGGAGTTTACATACGTTTTTTTTTTTACATAAAAATGATCAGTTATGAATATTTCCCTTACTCTCTGCTCCTAATCTGTATGCCCTACTCTGTCCTGCCAGTCAGCCTATTCCCTCAGGCCTGTGGGGATTAGATTGATTTTAGATGGATAAATGTCAGTACTTGACTGACAGCTACAGAAACAACAGAGTGGTTAAGTGATGCACACAGAATAAATTAACTCCACAGTGGGACAAGGATAGGTGAAAGCTGGGGTTCAATGAGGCTCAACTATCTGGAGAAAGAAAATGGAGGACAGCTTTTCCCTCTGACAGTTACAGCGCAGCTTAGTGAGGGTTCGGCCCATCTGAAAAATGTAGAATGAAGCTTACACTCTATTATAATCAAATATGATGGATCAGCTTGTAAAAGCTCCAAGATATGTTAAAGGTAACCTGAACCGAGTAAAATTATTTAAAATAAACACATGCTGTACCTGCAAATAAATCTTACATACTTACCTCGCCGTCAGTTCCTCTCAGAAGCTCACCATTTTCTTCTTGTGATGATTCCTTACAGTTATGACAAGATTTTGTCAGAACTGAAATATATCAGTTGCTGTCAGTTATATATAATTTGCTGTGAGTTGTAACTAAAAGGAAAACGGATGTGCAAGGTAATGCCCATGTTTCCCTATGGCTCAAGTGGGTGATATTACAGTTTAACAGAGTGCTGACCAGGAAGCTGTTACTGGTCATCACCATTTTCAATATGGAGGATGGATACATCCATCGATCACAGTGAACAAACAGGACGCTGGAGAGGAGAAAGGGATTGAGGAGTAGACTACACAGGAGGTAAGTATGATGTATGTATGTTTATTTTGACTTTTAATTTTCAGTTCAGGTTCGTATTATAAAACACACTGTGATGGTCTTTATTTAACCAAATCGCATCCAGATCTTGTTTCCCCCTTATGGACCAGAGCAATTTTTACATTTTAGCTGTGTCCCTACTTATGACACCTATATAAAATATACCTATATAACACATAACATTTTGGCATCATAATATTTGAACATGATTTAAAGCAATCAAAACTTGACATAAGTTGCATTTGTTTTGTTTATTATTTTTGTTATTTGATATGTTTAAAATAATATTTTTACAGATATTTCAACAAAAGTTGGTTATAATTTATAAAAATGGCAGATCTCTCAGACTTTCAAAGAGGCCAAATTGTTGGTGCTCGTATGGCAGGCGCTACTGTAACAGAAACTGCCCGAATGCTTGGTATTTCAAGAGGTACTGTCTCAAAAGTAATGACTGCCTTTGAAAGAGAAGGAAAAACGTCCACAGCAAAGCACAGTTGTGGCCGAAAGTCGAAGTTGTCTGAGAGAGACCGTCGGACTCTAAATCAAATTGTTAGAAAATCTCGCAAGAACACGGCTCCTAATGAACACCTACAGAACCCAGTTTCCACAAAAACTGTTCGTCGGGAGCTGCACAACTCTGGATTACATGGAAGAACTGCAATTAGAAAACCTCCGCTCTCAAAGACAAATGTTTCAAAGCGTTTAGAGTGGTATAGAAACCACCAGAATTGGTCCCTGGAGCAGTGGAAAAATGTGATTTTCTCTGACGAATCATCATTTACCTTATTTCCGACCTCCGGACGAGTGTACGTTTGGAGACAACCGAAAGAAGCATTTCATCCAGACTGCCTTCTCCCAACCGTAAAACATGGCGGGAGTTCTGTAATGATCTGGGGTGCTATTTCTTGGGTTTCAAGATGATAATACCCCAATCCATACCGCTAGAATTGTTAATGAATGGCACAAGGAACATTCTAATGAAGTTGAGCATCTCATCTGGCCACCACAATCCCCAGACTTCAACATTGAGAATTTATGGTCGTTATTAGAGATTCAAGTAAGAAGTCGATTTCTGCCGCCATTGTCTCTAAAAGAACTGGAGGGCGTTTTAACTGAAGAATGGGCTGAAATTCCTTTGGAAACAATTCACAATTTGTATGAATCAATACCTCGGAGAATTGAGGCTGTAATTACCGCAAAATACCTACACCATATTAAAATATATTTTGTTGATTTTCAAGGTGTTTCCATTATTTTGTCCAACCCCTGTATATTGTTTTTTTCATGACAAATTAGACTTTCATTGTATGGCATTTTTTCTCATTGAACAATTTTGTTTTCTATGCATTTTAATGGGAAAATGAGGAAAAAAATTGAAAAAACACATTATTTCTCCGTTTTACCAATTTCAATTTAAAAATAAAAAGAGCTACTGTAGATAAACACAACTTTTGTTTGGCTATTTCTATCCTTTATCACACAACTTAAATGATGTTCCTATCACAATTTATGGTGAAGATATTTGATTCTGAAATGATGCTACAGTGTGTATTTTTCACTATGAACTGAGAAAATAAAAGTATTTTTAATGTTAAAAATCAATTTATTGGTTCAGGGAACATATGTTCCCTTTCACCAATTAGTTAAGTATCAGATACTGCCACAGTTGTGCACAGGAGCAAGCCCAATGGTGCAAAGTTGTGCTTCTGCTACAAAACATATATTAGAAGAAGGCTTAGAAGAAGTCACAGACCTAGATATGCTGTAGTGGTGGATAAAGTGGTTAAAATATTTGGTACCAACAATGAGCAGATCAGGGGGTCATTTCATGGGCTGCAAGTCTGTTGCAACTTAGTGACTTTAACCTCCTTGCCGGTGTAATTCTCCCCGGCAAGGAGGCAGTGCAGCACTTTTATTTATTTATTTTCCAGATCAGGGGGTCATTTCATGGGCTGCAAGTCTGTTGCAACTCAGTGACTTTAACCTCCTTGCCGGTCTAATTCTGCCCGGCAAGGAGGCAGTGCAGCACTTTTTTTATTTATTTTTTTTCCAAATCATGTAGCGAGCCGAGGGCTTGCTACATGATAGCCGCTGAGCGGCGGCATCCCCCCACCCACTCCGATCGCCTTCGGCGATCAGAGTAAGCAGGAAATCCCATTCAGAACGGGATTTCCTGCTGGGCTTCCCTGGTCGCCATGGCGACCGGGCGGGATGACGTCACCGACGTCATGGACGTCACAGGGAATCCCGATCCGCCCCTCAGCGCTGCCTGGCACTGATCGCCGCGGCGGATCGGCGACGAGCGGCAGCGATCGAATGTTACAAGCAGCTAGCAAAGTGCTAGCTGCTTGTAACAAAAAAAATTATGCAAATCGGCCCAGCGGGGCCTGAGAAATCCTCCTGTGCAGGTTACCCCGACCTGAGCTCGGGATAACCGGCAAGGAGGTTAAGGGTGGTTGCACACATGTGATGCGGTTCGCGCACTGTTGGATGCAGATTGGTCCCAGCGGCAGACTGCACCGACAAATCTGCATGACCCCACCCTCTGCCCAGTGACGTACTTACTACCGGACAGGAAGTACGTCATTGCAATTCCCCTGATCTGTGCATGCACAACGTACCACTACTGCACCAGTCTAGAAAGATTGTTTGTGGTGCGCCGTGCACACTGGAAATGCACTGCAGCTTATGTGTTGGCTGGACCTCTTTTGTCACATTGCGTCTCATAAGAGACTAATGGTCGCTGCGACAAGCTGCAGTGGGAGAGCGGCGGAGGGGAGGAGAGTACCGTGACGCGACGTGTAAAAGGAGCCACAAAGTTTTGTTTTTTAAAAGATCAGAATAAAAATACGGGCAAAATAAAACATTTTTGTGGTCTCCATATTTGTCCCAGTATAGGTTTCCTTTCTTCACAGACATTTTTAATGGCTACAGAAGGGCATGGGATACATTTTTGAATGACTGGAGTGGAATGACTGCTGGCAGATCCCTGTGAAAGGATTTCTCTTTTCCACATACATTCCCTAACCTTGCAAAATTGGACAGAAGAGTTCAAGTGGTTCAAAGTGATGGACTCTAGTCAAGAATGACTAGAAAACATTTCTTGCAAGCAGTGTACTCTGCCCGTGCAGAAAGAGACAATACTTTGTATCATCTCACTGGTTGGATTCTATATTGGATCCAATAATGTGAAAATTGAATTGTATGTGCCGCAATTAGTGCTATAGATCAATTTGAAATCTGAAGTGAAAATAAACTTATGAAATTATGAATTGTATGTGTAGTTCAGCTAAGAAATAGAACATTAATAGCAAAGAAACAAGTCATATATTTTTTCCAGACAACTTCAAGTGTGGCAGCACCAATGGGCGATGACGTGCAGTGATCTCTCCTGGAGTACCGTATACAGGGAATTAATCCAAATAAGTTGTCAGGATCCGCACCGTCTAAAAATCTTCATTTATTATAGCTCTTTAAAAAGTCAAAACAGGCATAAAAAATGTGTGTGCCGGGTCGCTATGACGCATGGCGTTTCAGAACATAGTTCCTTCCTCAGATGGCATCAGACCGGTCACGTCCAGGCGGCATAAATGGTTAAACTCTAGTTATCTGGTTTTCAGTCACTGCTATGTATCCCCTTTTCTTATTTTTCTCTGCTTCAACCACAATAAGTGAATGATAGGTGAGTGAGTTGTGCGCCCCCCTCCTACACTGCGCCCTGAGGCTGGAGCCTCTCTCACCTCTGCCCCGGCCCTGTGCCCCCTCCTACACTGAGCCCCGAGGCTCTGCCTGGCCCTGTCTCTGAGCTCCACGACCAAATTGATCGCTGATTTCTGGAGCACTATACATCAAAGAAACAGTGACAGACAGCTTCAGATAAGGTTCAGTGAGAAGAGAAGTTCAAAGGTTCATTAGCTCTGCAAACCACAATCTGTATTTTAAACTATAAGACAGAGCAAATTGAAAATATATGACAATATGATGCAATGCTATAAAAAATGCTATATAACTGAAAATAAAAATGAGACTCATATCTTTGCTACTAATGTTATATTCCTTATCCGTACTTCACATACAATTCATTATAACATACTTTTTTTCACTTCAAAGTAAACCTGAGACGGAGGGGGCAAAAGGATTGGTGTGATCGCTAACCGGCATTAACTGGCATTTGTGCAAACGCAGAGTTTTGATCCAGATTTTCTCCGTTGTCTGCCCAGCGCTTAGCCGATCTTGGAAGCAACTTGCTGCTTTCTAGATTGTTTACTGCCACACTTGTGTCCCCCCTGCGGGGATGAAAAACGCTGCAAAGCATCACCGAAAGCCGACAAATGATTTTCTGCACACTTGCAGAAAAGCATATGAAATGAGACGTTGGGCTGCCGCAGGGGGTAGAACCAGCCCTTATCTAAGCAGTCACTGTAGGCGGTTTCTATTATGCTGTACCTGTCTATTCTGGCAGGGCCCACATGTTCCCTTCTCAGTCCTACCTACACACAGCGATTACTGCGGTCTAATTTTAGCCTCACAAACAACTCCTACTGGAATAAATGCTTCTTCAGGGAATTCAAAAAATCAGCTGATTTAGTATATCTTAGGCCCAGTGCACACCAAGCGGTTTTAGCAGCGATCCGCCAACCGCATCCGCCCGTGAAAACGCTTGGCTAATGTATTTCAATGGGATGGTGCACACCAGTGGTTTGAGGTTTTTAGCAAACCGCAAACGTGCCTCCTGCTGCACGTTTGCGTTTTGCAGAAGCGTTTCTGCCTCAAAGTATAGGAAAAGCTCAAACCGCTCTGGAAAACGCTAGATCAGAGCGGTTTTTCTAGGCGTTTTTGTTACAGAAGCTGTTCAGTAACAGCTTTTACTGTAACAATATTTGTAATCTGCTTCACAAAACCGCTCTCAAAAATGCTAGGCTGTGAGGTGCCTGGCTCTTCTACTGACCACATATGCTATTGCTCCGTTGTTATTGCCTGATGAAACGGAATCAAACCTGCGAAACGCGTTGCATATTTGGAGTTCATAAATAAAATATATTGACTGTCTTTACTACAGTCGTTGTGTGTCTACTTGGAGGAGGTAAGTCCACCACTACCTCCTCTATTTACCAAGAATTTGGTTTTTTAAGCTCATTTAGCTTCCTTTTATCCTATTGGCGCCTCTGTTCTCCTGCATAATATTGAGTCCACCCTGGGTGGAGGGTTGAACCCCTTTTTCTCATCTACAGATGAGTGGGGTCAGGAAAATCTCCCCACCTGCTTTTACAGTGGTTGCCTAATGGTAACCCTGGTTTGTGAGTATTAATATTTACTCTATCTAGTAACCATTTACCAGTACATATTACACTATTGGGGCTCTTGGTGTTCCTTGTTAATTAAGGACCAGGGGATTGTTGTTTGATCTGTGCTGCGAGGGCTCTCCAGCCCGCAGCACAGATCGTGGTTTAGGCAGGGCGATCAGACTTCCCCCCTTTTTTCCCCACTAGGGGGATGTCCTGCTGGGGGGGTCTGATCGCCGCCGCTCTGTGTGGCCGAGCGGGGGGGCTACCAAAGCCCCCATCCGCAGCGATTTTCCTCTCTCCCTCTCCCTCCCTACCTCTCACTCTGGCTGTGGGCGGCACAGGACGGAGATCCGTCCTGTACCGCCTCTAATAGGCTTTAGCCTATCAGAAGGCAGCGATCCCCGGCCAATTAGAGGCCGGGGATTGCTGATCTCCTTTACGGCGCTGCTGCGCAGCAGCGCCATATGGATGTAAACACAGGGGATTTCTTCCCCGCGCGTTTACATTTAGCCTGCGAGCCGCGATCGGAGGCTCGCAGGCTGATCACGGAGACACCCTCCGTGAACTGACATGGCCGTTTCCATGGAAACACCACTTCGACCTGCCGGTCGTTAAGTGGTTAAACTAGTTTTAATTGTTTGATAACTTTTTGGCGCCTCCACTTTTACAACTGGAGTACAACGTTGCCTATTTCACACAGCATAAATCTAAAACTACAGTGAAGAATTCCAAGAATTAAAGGCCCAACACACAGGGCATTGTTGTGTTATGTTTGTAATCTTTGCATTGGATGCTAGCCACATGACTTTTATGAGATACGAATTCCTGGATCACAGTTGTGGAAATATACTCATATGACACAAACTTTCCCAGGCATGAAATATATTTGTATGAAGAGAAGCCTTTTCTGAAATGTGCTCTGGTAACAGATTATTAGTTTGTACATTATTTCCCACAAAATAGAGAGAATGCCCTAGTTTTTAACAGATTTTCATTGGCTTTGATGCGGAATTGGATAGGACAATTAAAACATCTAACAGTGAGATTGATTCACAAATATGTTCTTCTCGTTAGCGGTGGAATGCCGAGACTCGGGCTGCAAATCCGACTTCCGGGTCTTGGCAAGCCACTGACGTCAGTGGAACGCAGAAGGCTTCTCAGTTCTCATTGGATAGGCGGAGGACGCATTCTCAGTACGCGCTCGGCAGATGTAAGCAGTGACCCACGTTCATGATTGCATGTCAGCTGATACAGCTGACACGCTGCATTGCTATTAGTTTGTTTTTAATTCTGCCTTTGTTGATTGGTTAGCTCTGGTATTTAAACCTGGTGAGCGCCCCCAGTCATCGCCCATGATAGCATTAGCTTTAGCTTGTTGCTGGGTAGCGCTCACTGTCTCATTGGATTCCTGTTGCTGACTATTGCCTTGTATCCTGACCACACTTAACCTCTGTTTGATTCCTGTTACTGACTACAGCAGTGGCTGGATAGTGTAATGGTTAAGGGCTCTGCCTCTGACACAGGAGACCTGGGTTCATCTCGGCTCTGCCTGTTCAGTAAGCCAGCACCTATTTCAGTAAGGAGTTTCTTGGGCAGGTCTCCTTAACACTGCTACTGCCTACTGAGTGCGCTCTAGTGGCTGCCTCGCAAGCGCTTTGAGTCCGACAGGAGAAAGGCGCTATACAAATACTGCCATTATTATTATTATTACTGCCTTGTATCCTGACCACGTTTATCTCTGCCAGATTCCTGTTGCCAACCTTGCCTTGTACCTTGACTACGCTTGCCTTGCCACCTGGATTGACCTTTGCTTGGTCACGGATTTGTATGAACTCTGCCTGGACTGATTTCGGCTTGTTTGACTACGTTATCTCTGGAAAATTCCTATCCGGACTACCTCACTGCCACCAGGAGCTCCTGGCACCTCTGCCACTTGATTCACTCATCTGGATAGCCTCATCCACTAGGCCTATCCACACACACATATATGTGTATATATATATATATATATATATATATATATATATATATATATATATATATATATAGATAGATAGATAGATAGATAGATAGATAGATAGATAGAGAGAGAGAGAGAGAGAGAGAGAGAGAGAGAGAGAGATACAGTATTTAACTGACATTTTTTATCATAACAACCAACAATTTATACAGGAAAATCATGACAATTAACGAAGGTTGCCCAAACTTTCGCATCCCACTGTATATATGTGTATGTGTGTGTGTGTGTGTGTGTGTGTGTGTGTGTGTGTGTGTGTGTGTGTGTGTGTGTGTGTGTGTGTGTGTGTGTGTGTGTGTGTGTGTGTGTGTGTGTGTGTGTGTGTGTGTGTGTGTGTGTGTGTGTGTGTGTGTGTGTGTGTGTGTGTGTGTGTGTGTGTGTGTGTGTGTGTGTGTATATATATATATATATATATATATATATACATACATACATACACACACACACACACACACACACACATACAGTGGGATGCGAAAGTTTGGGCAACCTTCGTTAATTGTCATGATTTTCCTGTATAAATTGTTGGTTGTTATGATAAAAAATGTCAGTTAAATACTGTATCTCATATAGGAGACACACACAGTGATATTTGAGAAGTGAAATGAAGTTTATTGGATTTACAGAAAGTGTGCAATAATTGTTTAAACAAAATTAGGCAGGTGCATACATTTGTCATTTTATTGATTCCAAAACCTTTAGAACTAATTATTGGAACTCAAATTGGCTTAGTAAGCTCAGTGACCCCTGACCTACATACACAGGTGAATCCCAGTAGCTTTTAATTGTAAGCTTAAAATTAGTCAGTGAATTTAAAAACCACTTAACGACCGCCTAACGCCGATAGGCGTCGGCAGGTCGTAGTGGTGTTACTACGTTCGAGCGGCCGTTCCATGTCAGTTCACTGAGGGCATCTCCGTGAACAGCCTGCGAGCCTCCGATCGCGGCTCGCAGGCTAAATGTAAACACGCGGGGAAGAAATCCCCGCTGTTTACATAATACGGCGCTACTGCGCAGCAGCGCCGTAAAGGAGATCGGCGATCCCCGGCCTCTGACTAGACGGATCGCCGTCCTGTGCCACCCATAGGAAGGAGGGGAGGGAGGGAAGGGGAAGGAGGCGGAAACTCGCTGCGGAGGGGAGCTTTGAGGAGCCCCCACGCTGAACGAAAATAGCTGGCAGCGATCAGACCCCACAGCAGGACATCCCTCTAGTGGGGAAAAAAAGGGGGAAGTCTGGTCGCCCTGGCTGCCTGCTGATCTGTGCTGTGGGCTGGAGAGCCCACGATGCACAGATCAGCGCAAACAAGCCCGGTCCTTAAAAGGGTTCTTTCGCGAAAAAAGTAGGCAGTTAAAAAATGTGACAGATTACAGGTTTTGGGCCAGTCCATCTTTTTAAGGGGGATTCTCAGGGCTTTCTTTGTTTTCAACAGGATTTCCTGAACAGCAGTTTAACTGCCAAAATAGCAAGATACCAGCCGGCTTTCCTAATCACTTGCACACTATTATGTCAGTTAGATTTTGCAACTGTTGTTCTGGAAATGCTGTTGAAAACAAAGAAAGCCCTGAGAATCCCCCTTAAAAAGATGGACTGGCCGAAAAAACCTGTCATCTGTCACATTTTTTAACTGCCTACTTTTTTCGCGAAAGAACCCCTTTAAGTGGTTTTTAACAAGTATCATAAAAGTCCATATGTCAGCATAATCAATATCAAACTTGTGTCTGATGTGCGTTTCGCAGCCCGTAAACCGGTCGCCTCTTCAGAGGCAGAGCGTTGAGGTTTCAATATTTTTTTTAAAATATGGTATTATACATTGAGAGTTAGATATTATACATTGAGAGTTAGATACCAAGCGTCCTTTTTATCTAACCAGAGCAAGGTAAATCCTAGATTAAGATTGATCACTGGGTGGGTATTAGGCCAACGCCTCAAATGAGCATAGAGTTGAAATGACTGGGAGGCCCATCCAGTCGTGGAAGGCTATAATAACTTGTCTTGGTGTCTTGCCTCCGTCACAATTCGCACAAGTCTGACTGGACTGAGGTGAACAGATCCTATTGTTTTGCACAGGATCTGATCTGATAAATGGAGCATTTTTACCAGCAGTGTAAATGGAGCCTTAAAGAGAATCTGTACTCTAATATTCTTACAATAAAAAGCATACCATTCTATTCATTATTTTCTCCTGTGCCCCTCTGTGCTGTTTCTGCCACTCTCTGCTGCAATCCTGGCTTGTAATTAACAGTTTTAGGCAGTGTTTACAAACAAACTAACCAGCTTCTAATAGGCTCAGCTAAGCATAGTGTGTGAGTATGCAGGGGGCCTGCAGAGGGTGTGTATCGCTTCTACCAATCACAAGCAGCCCTGCACATTCCACACAATCAAGCTTTAGCCCGACAAACAGGACAGAGGAAAGATACATTGATTTATTACAGAGACAGTGCAGTTAGGAAAGACTGCAGTAAGCCAGAGCAGATTAGAACAGGCATAGGAACTTATAGGATAGAAGAACTAAGGCTGAAAAATTTGTTACAGAGTCTCTTTAAAGGAAAGGTCCGACTCCGAGCAAAAAAGAAAAAAAACGAGATCTTCTTACCTGCTCCGGACACCAGCTCCCTCCAGTCCAGGGCAGCCGATCTGTTCCTCGCCGCAGCTCCAGGATCCCCGGTGTCACCTCCGCTGCAGATACCGACCTCGCCAGGTCGGGATCTTCTTCGCCTGGTCATGTGAGCGCGATCGTGGGCGGTGCTCATGCAGAAGATGCCGATCTTGCAATTTTTCTCGGATGTTTCCTTTATGGTGGCCATATATCTACCGATTTTGGCAGTCATTCGACCAATAGACAGATCTCTCTCTGATCATATCTAATTGGAAAGAGATTGGTTGGCCACCACAAATCAAAGGCCGAATCCCGATTTCAGCATGAAATCTTTTGGCAATCAGCCTCGTGACGCCGCCTTGTCACCTTCTGATGCTGACCGCCCTTAAGTATACATACCCCATCTTCCCCCTCCAATGCCTCTGCATTAATACTTACATCTGTGCACCTGATCGAGCATGTCGGCTCGACATTTTGCAACATGTCCAAGCGTTACATTTGATTAATTTTGGACCAAAATTAGTTGAATAGTAAATCGGGCACGCTTTTTGGAGACACTATTTTAATCCGATTTGATAATTATTGAATCGGATGGTCGTTCGCCCACCAAATCTATAGATGTTTGGCCACTTTTACTCCTTAAAGAGGAATGTCAGCCTAAACAAAAATACTGTCATGAAGTTACATTAGTTATGTTAATTAGTTATGTTAATTAAAATAGATCGGTAATATAATCTCTTACTCACCCTGTTTTAAAAGAACAGGCAAATGTTTGTGATTTCATGGGAGCAGCCATCTTTTTAGTTGAAAGGAGGTGACAGGGAGAATGTTCCCACTGTCCTGTGTCCTGATCACCCCTCCCAGTTGCTTGGCAACGAGAACAACAACATAGGAAATCCCATCATGCTTTGTACAGTATCAGGGGAAAAATGCCCGGGCAGATTTCTTTGATGGGGCGGAGCATAGCTTCTGTGCAGCTAAAAATGAGGCTTGGGTAAGAAAAACAAAGTTCTGATGCTGTGAAACTGTTAAAGAAAAACCAAGCCTTTTCAGTGCTGCTGAGTAGATTTTTAGTCTGGAGGTTCACATTAAATCTCTTCAGTACAGTATATGATCAGTCTGTGGGAACATTTGTTTTAGTAAAGGATCTTAATAAGTCATAAGACAATGGAGCTGACCTTTGTAGAGTACATTCAATAAGCATTATCATATGACTATTGTTAAAAAAAATGTCATGCATGGTGTATTTTTACACAGTCTAGGCCGGTGTCTGTGTCACTGCGTATCTTAGTGACTCACTAGGCTATAGGTGAACAATACGGCAAGCCTCAGGGGACAAGCAGGAAATGTAACAATGCTTACTCAGTGTAAGACCAGACAAAATAGAAAAACACACAGATTTGTGATACTTTTGTCTAAATGGGTGGTGCAATCAAAGAACAAAACAAACAAAAATGATTACAATGTCCAGCTTACAATGCCCACTGCTTAGAACAGCTTATTTATTTATTGTATTTATAAAGAGCCAACATATTACACAGCGCTGGACATTAGTTTAGGTTACAGTCAATATTTAGCTTAGCAACTGTACGCTCTGCATCCAGGCATAGGAATGCTTTGTATCCTCACACAGGGGCAGCACGGTGGCGTAGTGCTTAGCGCTCTCACCTTGAAGCGCTGGGTCCCCGGTTGGAATCCCAGCCAGGTCAACATCTGTACAGAGTTTGCATGATTTCCACATTTCTGCGTGGGTTTCCTCCAAGCACTCCGGTTTCCTCACACGTGCCAACATACAGATACGGTTCCCCCTAAACTGGCCCTAGACTACGATACATGCACTACATGATACATACATAGACATATGACTATGGTAAGGATTAGATTGTGAGCCCTTCTGATACACTCTATACAGCACTGAGGAAGATATCAGCGCTATACTAAATTATCCTATGTAATAATTCCCCTATGTCTCTGTGTCCCCTGTCCCTGTGTTTGCGCTACCGCGCATGTGCCAGGGGGGGATGGGCGCTGACATGCGAAGGTGGCAGCAGTGACAGACCTATAGCCTGTTTTTTAGCGGGCTTAAAGAGACACTGAAGCGGAAAAAAAATGATGATATTATGATTTGTATGTGTAGCACAGCTAAGAAATAAAACATTAAGATCAGATACATCAGTGTCATTGTTTCCAGTACAGGAAGAGTTAAGAAACTCCAGTTGTTATCTCTATACAAACAAGCAATTAAGCTCTACCACTTTCAAAGTCGTGGAGAGGGCTGTTATCTGACTTATATTATCTCAAGTGTTATTGCACTATTTACTTTTTCTCTGCCAGAGGAGAGGTCATTAGTTCACAGACTGCTCTGAAAGAATCATTTTGAATGCTGAGTGTTGTGTAATCTGCACATATTAGAGAATGATGCAATGTTAGAAAAAACACTATATACCTGAAAATAAAAGTATGAGAATATTTTCTTTGCTGCTAAACTTCTAGTAATTATTCATAGTACACAACCAATTCACTATATCATATTTTTTTTCTCTTCAGTGTCTCTTTAAGTCAACTCAAGACCGGATTTATCATAAGGCACTGTAGGTAAATGCCTACAGGCGCCTGATGATAGAAAGGCGGCTCACACCCCTCCCCTAGTGCCTCCCTCGCTCCTTCCCTATGTAGAGTCCTGATGTGAGAATAAATGAGAGGTTACTCACCCAGCTCTCAGCATCCCACTGACAAAATCTCCCTTCAGTTAGGGGCACCACTAGCTACTTAATACTGAGGGTACCTCTGGCTACCAAATGCTAAGGGGCACCTGTAGCTACCAAGAATGGGCAAGGGAAGTGTGGAAGGAGTGACAGCTGGGCTAGCAAGTATACTTGTAGCGCGGTTCGGCGGGTTTTGTAGGTTCATGGAGGGAGGAGTCTAGGATGCCAAGACATCTGTGCCTATAGGCTCCTGTGATGTAAATCCGGGCCTGAGTCAACTAGTAATAATAATAATAGGGAGAGAGAGCAAGTGCTCTGAACTAAGCAGCATCTGTCCTGTATATGGGTGAACAAAAGACTCCCGCCTCCTGCAAATGCACAGACCAGGCTTATGCACTTCTCAGCCCGTATGCTGAGAACTGCCTGCCTAAGATACATAAGTTCCATATAAAAGCAATACGTGTTAGCAGGGACGCCTCATGCAGGCTTCTCTCATGGTCCGCAACCCAACCTCTCTTGGGCGTTACCACATTTATCTTAAGGTGAACAACTATGCTATGTGACTTGGGATCGACCTGCAAGAAAAAAAGGACAATTGTATACTCACATAGGGAGAGAAAGCGCAAGTGGTTGTTGTTGTTTTTTAATTTAAAAATATTATTTTTTTACCTTTTTGAAAAAGAGGTCACAAGATTACCCCTTTTATTTATGCACATGGGTGGAAGGCCATTTGGTTGCCCCATTCTTAACCACTTGAGGACCCACCCTTTACCCCCCCTTAAGGACCAGCGCTGTTTTAGCTGATCTGTGCTGGGTGGGCTGTGCAGCCCCCAGCACAGATCAGGGTGCAGGCAGAGCGACCAGATCGCCCCCCTTTTTTCCCCATTAGGGGGATGATGTGCTGGGGGGGTCTGATCGCTCCTACCTGCTGGGTGTTGCGGGGGGGGCACCTCAAAGCGCCCCTCCGCGGCGAGATTCCTCCCCTCCCTCTCCTACCTGTCCACCCCCGGTGATCCGCGCTGCACAGGACGCTATCCATCCTGTGCAGCCAGTGACAGGCTGTCCCCTGTCACATGGCGGCGATCCCCGGCCGCTGATTGGCCGGGGATCGCCGATCTGCCTTACGGCGCTGCTGCGCAGCAGCGCCGTACAATGTAAACAAAGCGGATTATTTCCGCTTGTGTTTACATTTAGCCTGCGAGCCGCGATCTTGCAGCTGACATGTCCCACGCCACAGCTCTGCTCTCAGCTGCTTGCCCGGGGTCTCCGCACGGTGCAGTAGTTATGCGCTTGTGCAGTACACCGCGGACTATGTGGGCTTGATTGACAGCGACGCTTCACGCAGGCGCAATAAGGAAGACCTCTAGGTCGGTCTCTGCACCGTGCAGAGACCCCAGGCAAGCAGCTGAACTGCGGCGTGGAACATGTCAGCTGCAAGGGGCTGGAGGAAGCCCTAGGTAAGTAGATTTGGGGGACATAATATTGCCTGATGACTCCTTTAAGCAAGTGAGAAAGTAGCACCCGTGGCGTAGCTAAGGAGCTTTGGGCCCCAGTGCAAGTTTTCCATGCCCCCCCCCCCTTAAAAACAAACTCTATACATGATAATTGATATGGTGCACCAAATCCTGCCAAGGACAGCCACAGCATCTGGGGTGCAAGCATGGGATGGGGAGCAGTTTGTTAATGATTACCTCTATTCTAAGCATTTATAGAAGTGATCACAGAATCTATGAAAGCGTTAATACTGTGGTTGAGGGAGAGCCCCTCTGGCCCAAGGGCCATGGTGCGGTCACAACCTCTGCATCACCTATTGCTAGGCCACCGAGTAACACCATCCAAATGGGAACTCCAAGTCCTTGTGCTGCAACAAACACTAGTTTACTGACCTGAGGAAGCTGGTAAGACCTGTGAAACGTGTCGTCTACCTATGCCTAGCCCTAACCCCCCCCCCTCCGGTGTTTAACCATAACCCTTCCCCATACGATGCCACCCCTCCACCCCTCCCTCTGATGCTTAAAGGGGCACTACAGCGAAAACCTGTAAAATGTAAAATATGTGCAAACATATACAAATAAGAAGTACATTTCTTCCAGAGTAAAATGAGCCATAAATTACTTTTCTCCTATGTTGCTGTCACTTACAGTAGGTAGTAGGAATCTGACACAACCGGTAGGTTTTGGACTAATCCATCTCTTTATAGGGGATTCTCAGGGATATATTAATTTTCAAAAGCACTTAGTGAATGGCAGTTGCTCTGTCCAACTGCCAAAAAACTGTGTAGGGAGCAGGGGAGCTGGCCAGCATCATTGTTTAAATCATTTTTAGGGAATACCTGTATAAAGAATAAAAGTCTTGCTGAGAATTCCCTATGAATAGATGGACTAGTCCAAAACCTGTCACTTCTGTCAGATTTCTACTACCTACTGTAAGTGACAGCAACATAGGAGAAAAGTAATTTATGGCTCATTTTACTCTGGAAAAAACAAACTTCTTAATTGTCTGTTTGAACATATTTTAAATTTTAAAATGTTTCGTCATAGTGCCCCTTTAACTGTAACCAACCCCCTGCCGATGCCTAACCTTACCCCCCCCCCCTAACCTTAAAACCCCCTCCCTAACCTCTACCCTTAACCCCCCTTCCCCCCCCCAGACACCTAACCTTAACTGCTTGGCGACCGCTTCACACCAATTGGCTTAGATGCAATGGGGCGGGGTTTTCAAGAGGTCAACGATCATCCCCGTCCCCAAAAAACAGAGCGTCTCTGACCTCAATAATTTCAGGCCTGTGGCTCTCACTTCTGTCATTATGAAAACCTTTGAAAGAGCGGTTTTGCCCCTCCTAAAAGCTTCCACGGAACCACTGATGGATCCGTTCCAGTTTGCCTACAGAACAAACAGGTCCACGGATGACGCCATAAACATCTGCCTGGAGCTTGTCAACGACCACTTAGACAAACCGGACTCATACGCCAGGATCCTCCTACTCGACTTTAGTTCGGCGTTCAACACCATCAGCCCCCATATACTTCAGGAGAACCTGGCCACGCTAGAGGTCCATCCAACCCTGCGCCTGTGGATCACGGACTTCCTCAGTAACAGATCCCAGGCTGTTAAGCTAGGACCTATCCTCTCAAAACCAAGGATCACCAACACAGGGGCCCCTCAGGGATGTGTACTGTCGCCTTTCTTATTCTCCCTGTACACGAACAACTGCAGATCCACGTCAGACTCTGTCCAAGTGATCAAGTTCGCTGACGACACCACCATAGTGGGCCTCATTACCAAAAATGAAGAGCAGGAGTACCGCCACCAGGTTGAGAGAATCTGCCTCTGGTGCAGGGATAATGGCCTGGTCCTCAACACTGCAAAAACCGTTGAGGTGGTTGTTGACTTTAGGAAACGCGCTCCCGCCCCCCCACCCCCAATCTGCATTGACGGCTTGGAAGTGGAAATAGTCCCCTGTGCACGTCTCTTAGGCACGACCATCTCCAAGGACTTAACCTGGAAATCCAACACCACATCCACACAAAGAAAGGCCCAGCAGAGGCTGTTTTTCCTCCGCCAATTGAAGAAGTTTGGTATGTCCCAGAAACTCCTGACGAGTTTCTATTCCGCCACAATCGAATCTGTACTCTGTTCCTCCATCCTAGTCTGGTACGCTGGTTCCTCCGCCAGCGACAGACACAAACTACAGAGGGTGATAAGATCAGCGGAGAGGATAATCGGGAAACCACTCCCCCCTCTGGACCTCCTCTACAATTCCAGACTGCGCTCCAGAGCACTGAGGATTACTAGCGATCCCTCTCATCCAGGTTACCGCTTTTTCAGCCGACTCCGCTCAGGCCGGAGGTTCAGGTCCATCGCCACCAGGACCTCAAGGCACAGGAACAGCTTCTTCCCCTCTGCTGTTAACTCTCTAAACTCTATTCATAAACTCCCTACACACGCTGTTAATCCCCCCTCGCAAGCAGGGTTGGTCAGAACCCGATTACATTGACGCACCTTACGTAATTTGTAAACCTGGGGATGAGAATGCGGAATCATCCAGGATGATGATCTATGGCAGTCCAAAGTTAAAAACATTTTATAGCAGTAGCGCAATTGTGTTCGAAACTGTATTTGTATTGTATTGTGTTTTGTTTAGCATTTATACTGTGTTTTGTGTTTTTCTCAGCCCTATTACGCCAAGTCCAATTCCGGGCACGACCCAGTCGTGCTTGGCGAAATAAAAATGATTCTGATTTCTGGAGGTCGCACATGCATCTCTGCTCCGTCATTAGTTTCCCTGCGGCGAGACTATTTACATAGTACAGCGCTGCGATCTACGGCAGCGCTATACTGGAAGGCACAAGAGCGGTTGGCTGTCATATGCGGTGATTGGCTGGCGGAGGGAGGAAGGGAGGGCTTGATATAAAAAAAATAGTTACATTTATATCAAAATAAATAAACAAACAAGGCAGGGCTAAGATCAGAGCCCACCAACAGAAATCTTTGTTGGTGGGCAGAAAAGTTATGTTGTATGGCCCTGCAGCGAGGTCTTAAAGCTTCAGTGGCTTAAATTGTAAAAAATAGGCTGGTCACTAGGGGGGTGTAAGCCTAAGGTCCTCAAGTGGTTAGCCCCCCAACCCCCCCCCCCCCCCCCAAGATATAGTTTATAGCAAAATGCTAACTATCGGGTGCCCCTATAGATGCTTATACAGATATTCCAATAAATAGCAAGTGGCCCTAGTGCCTACTATTTATCTGCCAGATTTCCTGCTCTACACTATATTTTAAGGGGGCCCTATTGCGGCACCTAAATTTATGCGGCTCTCCGGTGTCCATATTTCCTGGTTCCTGGAAGAGGAGGGAATGGGAGAGTGATAGGTGGGAACATTGCAGGAAGCCGGCCTCTCCCTTTAGCCAAAAGTTACATTTTTCAAGGAGTGAATACAGGAACCGGAGGGAATGAGGAGGGGAACAGACATAACACAAAGGAATGCAGATCCAGCATGAACACACCCCTGTGCTTATCTCATAACTTTGCCGCAGGTCAGGTATGCTTTAAAGAGACCCTGTAACAAAATTTTCAGCCTTACTTCTTCTATTCTATTAGTTCCTATACCTGTTCTAATGTGGACTGGATTACTGCAGCCTTTTCTAGTTGCACTGTGTCTGTAATATATCTAATCTTCTTTTCTTAGTCCATCTTTGTCGACCCAGAGAGGAATGTGCTGCCTCTGCTGTGATAGGGAGAAGTTATGCATGCCCCCTGCAGGCTCTGTGTGTGTGCTTTGTTTATCCCTCACAGACAGGTCTCACTATGTAATAAAAAACTTGTAGTATACTGTAACATAATATATATACACATACATCACTTCCTGGTTAGCTGCCATGTTTTTTGTTTGCAAACACTGCCTAAAACTGGCGATTAAAAGCCAGGATCACGGCAGGGAGCTGCGGAAATGGCAAAGAGGGATCCAGGAGATCACAGTGACTCGATTGGTATGGTTTTTATTGTACAAATCGGACAGTACAGATTCTCTTTAAGGATGTATCATAAACAATGTTTTCCTGTTGAAATCATCTTTACAATAGCAGTTTAGTTATCTGTCTAATGACTTTCCCTGCAGCCGTCACCTGGGCATAAGAACATGTAGCAAAGTCCAGAGACCAGTGTGTAGATTCCCTAAGTGTCACTGTGGGTTACACGTTCCATAATTGCCGTGTTTGTCATTTATTTTTTCCACTTTCCCCAACTGAGTACACTAGACAAAGTCACAGGATATTTTTACATAAACAACATCTTTTATCTCAGACTTCACTGGTATTTAAATTTCAGGTTCCTGTGTTTTGATCATAAATATTTCCTTTGCTTGTCTTCTCCTATTTTACTTTCAAACATGCCTTCCATGGAAAAATATTTAACAATTTTGTAAACAGAATGGAATTTGAAAACACAGCTTAGTAATGTATTATCTACATGTTAGTGGATTTACGTAGTACTTACAGATACTCTGAAGCGAGAATAAATCTCGCTTCAGACCTCAGAGTTAGGAGGGGCATGTGTGCCCCTGCTAAAACGTCGCTATCCCGCGGCTTAATGGGGGTCTCTTCACCCCCAAACCCACCTCGCAAAAGTTGGCCACAAATTTGGTCATAAAATTCTCTTCCTGGAGGCAGGGCTAGCGGCTGCAGCCCTGCCTCCAGTCGCGTCTATCAGACGCGCATTGCCGCCTCTCCCCCGCCCCTCTCAGTGAAGGAAGACTGAGAGGGGCGGGGGAAAGGCGGAGATATGCGCTGACAGACGCGCGTGGGGCAGGGCTGCGGCGGTTAGCCCTGCCCCAACCAGAAAGCGCTCCCCCGCTGCACCAAGGGGATTTGGGGGTGAAGGGACCCTCGTTAAGCCGCGGGATAGTGGCATTTTAGCAGGGGCACACATGCCCCTGCTAACTATGAGGTCTGAAGCGAGATTTATTCTCCTGTTTTGGGGTACAGTGTAAAGCTCTGCTGCCACGCTACCCTGTACCCCAGGACTGGGCCCCCTTAGTCCCCTGTAATCCCCACCATCACATTAGGGCCCGGGGGCTAAGGGGGCCTGGTCCTGGGCTGAAGAGCTATTTGCCATCTTACCCTCCTTCATTCTAATACAGGAACCCCTTCTATAGCAGGTGGTGTTGTGTCCAAACCTATTATGAGTGGAGGACATATGGGAGCCACACTTTATGTGTCTCTCGGCAGATGGGCTTCCTGTGCATGGGGTCCCCCAAAAAGGACGTAGTGTAAACGTGTGTTTGTGTGTGTGTTAGTGTAAGGAAAGGTTCAAATCTTTATTTTCCATTGTGTCAAGATAAAGATAAAATAAAAAATTTCACAGAGGTGCCTGGCACTTCTACTGACCACATATGCTATTGCTCTGTTGCTATTGCCTGATGAAGCAGGATGAAACCTGCGAAACGCATTGCATTATCCTCCAAAATATATAAAAAAAAACTTGTACTTGACAAACAGATTGGCAATTTTTGTGTCTGGTGCTTGGATGAGGTAAGTCCACCACTGCCTCCTCATGTTTTTCATGTTTTAAACTTTTTAGATTCTTTTAACCTTTTGCAGCCTCTGTATCCATACTATGCTAAAATACAAAATGTGGCGACTGTTGGGTCATTTCTATGACAGTACTTACTAGTTATATTACGGTTGCCCAGAGTTTACATAAAAAGACTGAAAAGCTGAAGCTAAAGTCACCGTATTTGGATAGAAAGGAGACGCATTAAGTAAATGCTCGGTAAGTCCCAGAGTTTGTGGAGGTTATCTGAGTTCACACAGCATTATTATGTGTTGATGGCAGCCAGGCACGGTTAATATTTTACCCAGATAAAACCAGATATCAAACACAATAAAAGTCAGAACTCCAGTGATAAAAACATATTTTTCCTGTGCTAGCCTTTAATTTAACGAGGAACTTTAACCCAGGTTTGAACTTTATCCCAATCAGTAGCTGATACTCCCATAAGAAATCTTTACCTTTTCTCCGGTAGATCATCATAGGGGTCTGTATGGCTGATATTGTGGTAAAACCCCTCCCACAATGTGATGTTAGGGCCACGGTCATGACAGTTTCCTTTCTGTGAACCTTGCATTGTGGGAAATAACGGCCTGTTTCCATCTGCCAAGCAAGCAGTATCTCCTTCCGCAGACATCGCCTGACAGCAGTGAAGATGTCACCACCAGTGATACCTTTCAGAAAGTAAACTGAGGAAAGTAAAGAACAACGGGCAAACACTGAATAAATCAGTTATAAATGAATATTGTAAAAAAAATAAAATAAAAGCATTTATACTTACCTGAGACTTCCTTCAGCTCCCTTAAAGCTGTGGGTCCCTCCCCATACTCCCAGGATGCTCCAACCCTCCGCTGGCTAACCGGACCATGCGCGAGCCCATTTGCGCTCCTGTAGCTGGGAGTGTTCTGCGCCTGTGCAAGTGAATGGGAACGCAATGGAGATGCACATGGCCAGACCATACATACGCAGTATGCGCCGACTGGAGGAGGAGACCGGGCCGGCCAGCAGAGGATTGGAGAGTCCCAGCAGGACGCGAGGGAGTCCATGGCCTAAATAAAGTCCCAAGTAAGTATAAATCTTTTTTTTTTGTCTCAGGCAAGGAGGTATTTATAATTTTTGTGCCCCTAGGATAAGTATGCTGTGGCTTCCCCTCTTGTGCTGTAGCGCCCCTCCCAATTGCATGTGCAGCCCCCTCTTCTATGTGTTCCATACAAGTACTGCAGCCCCACTTATTTTATGAACAGCTCCCTCGAGCACCAGTCTCTCATTTTCATGTTTTGATCCTCATGTTTAGCCTCCGCTTTCATATGTAGCAACAGCTCTTTCATGTCCAGGTGCCCCCTTGGGCTGCAGCCGCCCAAAGCCCGGGCCTTTATCGCCTTCCCAGAAATCCAGCCCTGGTCTCAGGTACACTTGGAGTGAGAGATTCACTTCAGGTGTGATACTTACGGTACTTACCCAAGTAGAGGGAGGGTTCTGGATAGTACAGAGCCTTTCCATTCCTCCAATAACAAGGTAGAAAGCACAGGGTGCACAGGATCCACCAGCAGCAAAACAATTGAAAATTGCGCAAAAGGTGGATCAGCGCAACACCAGGCCGCCTCCGGATGGCCTCCAATCAGAGGTGCGCTGAGCCCCCCCAGGAACTACAAACGCACCTTGAACCCAAACAGAAGCTCTGCATATACACCAAAAGCATGGCTGTTAAGTGGGAGCAGCTGACCAAAAACGAATTAAATTAGTGCATAGCAAGGAAATGAACAGCGCTACTTACAAACAGGCAAGTGCCTACCTGCAAAAGAGTGCAAGCCCCACTTGTGGGATGTAATACACACCGAGCATACACATGACCTGTCTACCACTGAAGGATGTTGGTTTCCTGTGGGGCTTGCACTCTTTTGCAGGTAGGCACTTGTCTGTTTGTAAGTAGCGCTGTTCATTTCCTTGCTATGTACTAATTTAATTCGTTTTTGGTCAGCTGCTCCCACTTAACAGCCATGCTTTTGGTGTATATGCAGAGCTTCTGTTTGGGTTCAAGGTGCGTTTGTAGTTCCTGGGGGGGCTCAGCGCACCTCTGATTGGAGGCCATCCGGAGGCGGCCTGGTGTTGCGCTGATCCACCTTTTGCGCAATTTTCAATTTTTCAATTTTATTCGGTAGCGCACCCAGGCTATGCATATACATAGGTTAGGATTTAGTTAGTGTTAGGCCCCTCCCATGGAGGATTGACTTCTTCGCAGTGGGAGAGACGAGTACTTAATAGGTTGCATGCAAGCTGTTACAGGAAACCAACATCCTCCAGTGGTAGAGAGGTCATGTGTATGCTCGGTGTGTATTATATCCCACAAGTGGGGCTTGCACTCTTTTGCAGGTAGGCACTTGTCTGTTTTTAAGTAGCGCTGTTCATTTCCTTGCTAAGCAGCAAAACAATACCGGAGTGCTCAAGGCCCAAACAGAAGTCTACTGTATATTGAAGGTAGATGAAAGTGGCCGGGCACATCCAGTTTAAAAAAGCCACTTTATTCCAAAAAAATCACTTAAAAAGTACACACAGAGTGTCGGCACAAACTGCAAGGAGAGAGGGTAGAATAATGTGCAAAGTTGACAGCTGTTTCGCACCCTCGCATGGAGAGCTTCATCAGGACAAGCCCCCACCCCTCTCAATTTATAATGCACTCACCTACAGAACACCTGGGTGGGTCAAAACGCCATGGCTGCACGCCGTGTCCACGAGCAGCTACTTCCTGGAGCCCTCCTGCGTTCCATAGACCAGAAACCGGAAGTAGTCATCTGAATGCGGCTGATTGGCCGCTTATCCCGATGACGACTTCCGGTTTCTGGTCTATGGAACGCAGAGTGCTCCAGGAAGTAGCTGCTTGTGGGACACGACGTGCAGCCACGCCGTTTTGACCCACCCAGGTGTTCTGTAGGTGAGTGCATTAGAAATTGAGAGGTACAGGGGGGATCCTTGTCCTGATGAAGCACCCCATGTGATGGTGCGAAACAGCTGTCGACTTTGCACATTATTGTAATTTGTACCCTCTCTCCTTGCAGTTTGTGCCGACACTTTGTGTGTACTTTTAAAGTGAATTTTTGGAATAAAGTGGCGTTTTTAAACTGGATGTGCCCGGCCACTTTCATCTACCTTCAATATACCTTTCCATTCCTCCGCCTGGCCTGTCTATCCAGTGCTGTCCGCTAGCAAAGCTGCTCGGGTAAACAGATCTTCAGATCTAATGGTGTCTCCGAGTAATTTCAAGGACCAGTGAATCGCTACTGTGCATGTGCAAAACTAGGCTAGTGCATGCACAATAGTGATGCACTCATCCTCGGAACTACTCAGAGACACGAGTAGAAGAGGCCAATCAGCTTTACTGCCAGACAGCACTGGAATGATGGGCCACGTGGGGGAATGGGCTCTATACTATCCAGAGCCTTCCCTTACTCGGGTATCAAACCTGAAGGGCATTTTTTAACTCATGTTTGCTTTAAAGAGGAACTTTATAAATCAATACATTACAAAGTAAAAAGTTAGAAAATAGATGAGAGATCAAGAAATGATTGATATTTGCCATGCAATTTGTTCATATTATTTGATTCAAAATCAGCCTACACATCATCATCTTTACTACTGGCAGACAGGAAAAAAACTAGACAGCACCAACTGCCATTATCTATAATCACACCCACTAACTGCGATAGGCTAAAACAGTGATCTGCAAACTTGGCTCTCCAGCTGCTATGCTGGGTACACACAGTACGATTTTCCATGCAATTTTCCGACCCAATCGTTTTTTCCGCTCGATTCTGCACTCGATTCTCTAATCTTCGCTCTTTTTTTTATCTTTTTCCATTCACTTCTATGAGAAGTCGAGCACAGAATCGATCGGGAGTAATATCGGATATGAGGGATTTTATCAATCGGATCCATCTATCGCACGGAAAATCATACCGTGTGTACGCAGCATCAAGGAACTACAAGTCCCACAATGCACTTGCCTTTATAAATCATGACTGTGGCAGTCAGACTCCTGCAATGCATTGTGGGACTTGTAGTTCCTTAACAGCTGGAGAACCAAGTTTGCAGATCACTGGGCTAAAAGGTTGTTTTTCTTTAGAGCTATACATATGCACAGAGGGAGATACTGCTTGCTTGGTAGTTGGAAACAGCTGTTATTTCCCACAATGCAACAAGGTTCACAGACAGGAAACTGACAGGACCATGGTTATGACATCACACTGTGGGAGGGGTTTCACCACAATGTCAGCCACACAGACCCCCCTGATGATCTATTCTAGAGAAGGTAAATATTGCTTGTTGGAAAGGGGGTATCAGCTACAGACTGGAATGAAGTTTAATCCTTGGTTACCATTCCTCTTTAAGAGGCTGAAGTAGTTGAATAAAAAGCAAGAACAGGAAAAATGTTATTGTCAATGCGACAGAGATCCGGAGGAACCACATCAGTCCCTCGGGAGGTGAGCACAGTTTGTTTGTTATCATAAGGAATGACAAACATTATTTTACCTAGCTTTTATTACCATGAATATTATTATTGTTTATTTCTAGTTCTGAGTTTACAAAACACAGCAATCCCGAGAAAGATCGGAGTGTCGGAACCTGCTCTGTCAGTTGCTTCATTGCTGAAAGTGAGGAAAATGTGTAAAAAGCTCAGGAGCGTCGCTAGAATGTATGGTGGACCCCTTGCATCCACGAGTCCCTCAACCCCCTCCCCCACAAGTGCACAACTGTTCAAATACTCCCCTCCCCCCCAAACATAGACAAACCATCCCTCCCCTCCTCTTCTCGCCATTCAGAGTAGCGCAGGGGGATACCTGCTCCAGCGCTGGAGGCCGTCTCCATGCTTTAGAGCTGCACACTCTCTGCTGCCATCCTCGATCATGTGACTCGATTGGTCATGTGATCAGGAGGCATCGTCATGTGATCAGGAGTTAGTGTATAGCAGCAGAGTGTGTAGCTGTAAAGCATGGATGAGACCCGCAGCACGTAAATATTACACCTCTCCCTGCGCAACTCTGCATAGCAGCCAGGAGTACAGATTCCAGAGTTGTCAAGAAGTGCAATATGAGCTCACACTCAGTTTTGGAAATTCATATTTCATTGCAAAATGAAATGGTGAGCCCATTTTAATCACTTCCCTACCTGAGTACAGTATATCTACGTCCCTTTAGACTTTACTTCAGTGCCTGGGGCGTAGATATACGTACCCCACGCCAGCGATGTCTGTGCTCCCGCTTGCTCGTGCGCGCTTCCGCCACCCGCTCACTTGGAGCATTCCCATTCATTGATCTAAGCCCCCGTAGCAATGATCGCTGGCTTCTATGAGAAGCTGCACAATCACTGTGAAGAAAAAATTGTGTCCCATCCTCAGTACACTTATGAAGGGACATAATTTAAACAGTGTAAATGGGCAAATCAATTACGTGGATTTTAAATTACAGTAGCATGTATTATTTAAAAACTATAATGGCCAAAAACTGAAAAATAATGATTTTTTCCCCCCAATTTTTTTCCTATTTTCCCTTTAAAAATGTAGAATAAAATGATTCTTGGCATAATGTACCCCCCAAAGAAAGCCTAATTGGTGGTTTTGTGGCTACACAGGTCATGGGTGTGACGATTCTGATGGCCACACTTGTTTATGACCCTTGTGAGATGGGCCCCAAGGCCATGAAGGGCAAAAAGGTAAGGGGTGAGAGCATAGGGGGCCCCATGAATTGTAGTGACGCCGCTGTGTAAAGCACTGATGCAATGTTAACAGTATTTTAACTTCTTGCCGACCACTCCACGCCAATTGGCGTGAACGCGGCGGCAGCCCCAGGACCTCTCCATGCCGATTGGCGTGAACGGCCTTGTATGGGGCTAGCAGAAGTGCGTGTGCAAATGAGCGTGCATCTTCGCTTGGAAGCTCAGCCTTCAGTCTCCCAGCGGCGATCGCCGCTCGCTGACTGTTAGACAGAGAAACCGCCGTCTAATATAACTGTACAGCGCTACAATCTAAGGTAGCGATCGGCGGCCAATCGCAGTGATAGGCTGACTGGAGGAGGAGGGAGGGAAAATACATTTAAAAATAAGCATTTTTATTGAACATAAATAGTAAAAAAATAAACAAACATTAGGGGAGCGATCAGACCCCACCAAGAGAGCTCTATTGGTGTGGAGAAAAGGAAGGGGGGGGGGGGGGAATCACTTGTGTGCGGAGTTGTGCTGTGGCCCGATTTATGGGGGGTTTAACACCACAGTCCTTAAGTGGTTGAAAAAATAAATAAATGGAATATTATATAATATAGTCAGCCTGAAAGATAAATCGAATTTAAACTGAAATCGTGATCACCAAGATCATGATTTTGGAATCGTTAAAGCAGCAATTTCTGCATTGACGTCAATTCCGCATGGGGAAGTCTGAAGAAGTGGCTTCAAACTTCCCCCAAGTCCCGACACTTACGGCCCACAGCATCGGCAGTGCTGGACATACCTTCCCACGAGTCCAACACTTTCCATCCTCTATTGCCGTCTGCCGGCTCTTGTGTATGGCATACTTCCTGGTTCCTGTAAGTCACATGATATGCAGGAAGTATGCCATGCATTTGAGCCTGCAGGAGAAGTGGATAAGCAGGCATCTCTGGACTCAAGCTGGAAGGTATGTCCAGCACTGCAGCAGCTTGGGGGACAGACTAGGCACAGTGAGAGACCTAGAGGGGCACAGAGAGCGGAGCAGAGCTTTTCAGCGCAGGAAGATTTGGGCGCAGCCGGCGCCACCATAGACTGTAATAGGAATTACATCTATAGAGGCGCTCAGTGAGTAACTTCGGTGCCGTCAGAAGACGGAGCTGAAGTTACTTTTAAAACACAATAATTCGGCCTCCAGCAATAGCTGGAAGCCAAATTATTTCATTTCCCCACTATCCATGTCGGCCTGGAGGCGGAATAGTAATTAACACGGCCGGGACCTGTGCAGCAGCAGGATCAGCCATATATCGGCTGTATCCTGCGCCCAAGTCTACCGGCACCTATTTCAAATGTATGCCACAGAGAGACAAAAGGGGACAGAGACCCAGAGGGGGGCAGGGAGACAAAAAGGGTGCACAAAGAGAGACAGGGAACAGAGAGGCACAGAGGAGGAACAAAACTTGATTTGAAGGAAATCGTGAATCGAATCAAAATTACGATTTTGGACAGAAATCGCTCAATTCAAATTTTTCCTAAAATCGTTCAGGCCTATAATATAGTTCCATGAATGATACAAACAGCTGATGCTTATCCCCTATTCAGACTGCAGGAGATATATACTCTCTGTTGGAAGAATCACAGCGATGTTGAAGTGCCGCTGTACGCTTATCCTCAGAGTATACTGCATAGTTATTTTTAGCTCTCAACACCAAATAAAGTATGTGGGCAGCATTTGGCAGGAGAAATATTTTTTTTTCTTCTCTTTCTCTCCCTCTCTCTATATATATATTATATATGATAAATCCGAGTTGAGTTTGTACAAGGTGAACATTTACAAACACAAACAGCGTCGTTTCCACGGAATATGTTGGCGCTTCATAAATCAATGATAACTGGAGTTGAAAAATACAGCATATCTATCATATAGGTTAAAGCACATAAGGCCAATTTTTAAAGAGGAACTCGAGTGAAAATAATGTAATAAAAAAATGGGCTTCATTTTTACAATAATTATGTATAAATTATTTAGTCAGTGTTTGCCCATTGTAAAGATCTTTTAAATCCCTGATTTACATTCTGACATTTATTACATGGTGACATTTTTACTGCTGGCAGGTGATGTAGCTGCTGCATGTTTTTTTTTTTGCCAGTTGGAAACAGCTGTTAACAGCTATTTCCCACAATGCAACAAGGTTCACAGACAGGAAACTGCCAGGAGTACCACGGTCCTCAGAGTTTCTTGTGGGAGGGGTTTTCCCACAATATCGGTCATACAGCACCCCCTGATGATCTATTTGTGATAAGGAAAAGATTTCTCATGTAAAAGGGGGTATCAGCAGGGCCGGATTTCTGGCAAGGCCACATAGGCCATGGCCTAGAGCACCAGAAATTTAGGGGCGGCTCAGTCAGGGACAGTAAAGCTGTTCTATGCAGCCATCCCTATCTACAGGGACTGCTTTAACCTTTGAACTCTCTGTCCTGTACTTGTGTCGTCCCTGCAAGACCTGTAAGCTCTATACTGCAGGTACACTTCAGCCTAACTCTCATGGTGACACAATGGGTCCATCATTAATGAGATGGCAAACATAACGTAAAAGTTCTTAAGAAAAATATAACTTATAATTTATACGTGTATTACTGAAATAGTTATGGTCTGTGACATCCAATGATGTAAGTACAATTCTCATTCAGGCACACAGAGATAATAACCATACAGACGGTATAGTTGGCCTTGGGCGGTAAAAAGTACAAATCCGGCCCTGGGTATCAGCTACTGATTGGGATAAAGTGCAATTCTTGGTCGGAGTTTCTCTTTCACAGCACAGTATATACATTTGTTGTGTAATAATTGCAAATGTACAATGTGTTGAACTAGTCATGCATCTATGCTCCCCCACAACTGTCTGTTTTGTACTCTGTACAATGCTACAGATGATGTTGGTGATATATACATTCGGCACAAGTTAAAGAGGAACTGTAACCAAGTATTGAACTTCATCCCAATCAGTAGCTGATACCCCCTTTCCCATGAGAAATCTTTTCCTTTTCACAAACAGACCATCAGGGGGTGCTGTATGACTGATATTGTGGTGAAATCCCTCCCACAGTGTGATGTCAGCACCTAGGTCTTGACGGTTTCCTGTCTGTGAACTTAGTTGCATCGTGGAAAATAACTGATTTTTCTAACTGCCAAGAAACCAGTATCTCCCTCTGTGCATATGTAGATCTATAAAAACAACAACCTTTTAGCCTATCGCAATGTTAGGGGGTGTGGCTATAGATAATGGCAGAGGGTGCTGTCTGATTTTTTCATGTCTGCCAGTAACAAAGATGATAACCTGCTGGCTGATTGTGGCGCAAACAATATGAATAAATTACATGGCAAATATCAATCATTTCTTGATCTCTCTTCTATTATTAAACATATCACTTTGCAATGAATTGATTGATTTATTTTCCCTTTTCACTAACGTTCCTCCTTAAAGGAGTTGTCAGCCAAAATTTAAAAAAATGAGGTTTACTCACCTGGGGCTTTCTCCAGCCCGTTGCAGCTGACTGTCCCATGCCGACCGCTCTGCTCTCCGCCGCCGTCCCGGGCTCCCCGCACGGTGCTGAGGCCGACCGCGGGGTCGGCCTTACTGCGCCTGCGCGAAGCGCTGCTGTCAATCATTGCCACGTGGTCCACGGCGCACTAGTTCTGCGCCTGTGTGGTGCGCCGCGGACCACCACTGACAGCGGCGCTTCACGCAGGCGCAGTAAGGCCGACCCGGCGGTCGGCCAGTGGATGGTGGCAGAGAGCGGAGCGGTCTGCGTGGGACAGTCGACTGCAAGGGGCTGGAGAAAGCCCTAGGTGAGTAAACCTCATTTTTTAAATTTTAGCTGATGGTTCCTTGAAATTGCAACACCAAAAATACATGTAAGTAGCCATATGCAAATCACAGACCTGTGTAATAAGGGATCAAATTAAATACAGATAATACATTAGTAGCAAAGAAACTAGTCTCAATTTTTTTATTTTCAGTTATACAGCGTTTTTATTTTTTATAGCATTGCATCATACTGTCATATTTGCAGTTTGCTGTCTTATAGTTTAAATACAGAGTGTGGTTTGCAGAGCTAATTATCCTTTGAACTTCTCTTCTCACTGAACTTATCTTCAGCTGTCTGTCACTGTTTCTTTGATGTATAGTTCTCCAGAAATCAGCTATCAATTTGGAGGTGGAGCTCAGAGAAGTAAAAAAAACTTCACTTGTTATCTATGCAATAGAGTTGCATAGATAACAAGTGAAGTTTTTTTTAACTCTTCCTGTACTGGAAACAATATATATGACTTGTTCTATTTCTTAGCTGTACAATTCATTACTTCATAAGGTTATTTTCACTTTAGATTCCCTTTTAATTACTTTCTGCTAATTAGAAGACTGGAACAAGGTCAGAGAGCAATAGCAATATTATCCAGCAGGTGGTGTGTACCAGTGTCTCAAGACAGGAGTTCCTTGAGGAAAAGGACAGAGAAGGTGGTGAAGACAGACGATGCAAAGGACATATGGACTAAAGTCCAGACAGAGGCAGCCTGCATCAAAAACACATATACAGGTACTATACAGAGAGGAGATAGCTGCTGGTACAGACACTGGTCAATCCTGGCTCCAATTCATACCTCCCTCCCTACTTCCTGAGATAGGAAAGATGGACAACGTTAGGATGCGCCCTTGTCACACTTTTCAGTACACCCCCTACACACCCCTAGTCAAATAATTCATACGCAATATAGGTAGTTTTACCATTCAAACCATTTTGGTCCTTTCTGCCATCACAAGATTTCCCTCAGGTTAACATTTGAAAATTAGACATCAGTTTACCTACTTACTGCATCAGGGCCCATATGCAATTCACTTTTTTACCTGAGTTATCTCCTAGGAGATCATTTTTTAACTTCTCTTTAAACTACATTTTCAGAATTGTACAACTGAAAAAGTACCCAAAAGTTGGTGAAAAAGTACTATCAAATTTATTTTGGGTGTTTTTTTTCTTGCTGGTGGCTTAAAAGGCATTTTATGACAAGTTGTGAAAATATCACCTAGGTAAAAACTCAGGAGAAAAGTGAATTGCATATGGGTCCGGGTGCAGTATAATCACGCCCTGAGAAACTTCTTTTGAAGTCCCAATGCCTGCAACATTGTATCTTCCGGCTGTTACACTGCCACGCATTAGTTCCGATTCACGTCCTTACGTACGAAAATTATGACTGAGGACATCTTTTGGCCAAATAGTGGAACTACATCACAACATTTTATTTAATAAAAATACCTACACTTATATTTAAAATTAACTATTTCCCCCTCCCACACTCCCCCATAGTACTCAAACATTTTCATATATATATATATATATATACACATATACATACATAAAAAAATACATGAATAGTTGCCTTAGGGACTAAACTTTTTAATAGGTATGTCAAGAGGGTATACAACTGTTATTTTTTAATCTGTGGGCTTATAAATAGTGATGGACGCAAAACTGAAAAAATGCACCTTTATTTCCAAATAAAATATTGGAGCCATACATTGTACTATGGAAAATTTTTAAACGTTGCAATAACTGTAACAAATGGGCACAATAAAATGTGTGGGTTTTATCCACAGTAGAACGTTTTATTTTAACACTATAATGGCCGAAAATGTGTTTAGAATAAAATAATTCTTAGCATAATGTACCTCCAAAAGAAAGCCTAATTGGTGGTGAGAAAAACAAGATATAGATCATGTATTGTAAACTGAACAGGGTTTAGTACAAAGGCGCCAGGTGTGACTCTGACATTACGCTGCTGTGTGCTCCTGCTTTTTACTGCCTGATGAAGCGGGTGTAGACCTGCGAAACGCGTTGTACTAAACCCTTGGAGTGTACCATTAAATTTTCCTATGTTGAATTACCCAGCTTTCTTGTGTCTGCTTGAGGGCGGTAAGTCCACCACTGCCTTCTAAGCAATTTTAAACATTTTAAATATTGTTTTTATCCTTTTGGCGCCTCTGTTCAGTTTACAATACATTATACAACCACCCTTGGTGGAGGTGGATACCCCTTTTTTCACGTCTACAGAGAGCGACTTCCTAATCCTGAGTGGGGACAGGTCAATCTCCTCACCTGCTTATACAGTGGTTGCCTGGAGGGAACCCTGGTTTGTGAGTATACATTTTACTCCTTTCTCATCATACCAATTGCCTTGACTTACTACACCATATTGGGCTCTCGGTTCTCCTTTTTTATAAGCTATAGGGATATGTGAGGGAGCAGGCTGGAGTTGTACTTTGTACTGGTTGAACTCGATGGACGTATGTCTTTTTTCAACCAAAATAAGTATGTAACTATGTATAGATCATGTCGTTGTGATTAAAGTGCACCTAAACTGAGAGGGATGTGGATGTTTCATTTTAAACAATACCAGTTGTCTGGCAGTCCTGCTCGGAGCAGTGCTTTTCAGCGCTGCTAGATTTGGGCGCAGCCGGCGCCTCCATAGACTACAATAGGAATCACGCCTATTGCAGCGCTCAGTGAGTAATGTTGGCGCCGTCACGTCTGAAGACGGAGCCGAGGTTGCTTAAAAAACACAATAATTCGGCCTCCAGCAATCGCTGGAAGCCGAATTATTTCATTCCCCCACTATCCATGGCGGCCTGGAGGGGGAATAGTTAAATTAAAACGGCCCGGATTTGTGCAGAAGCAGGATCAGCCGTATACCGCTGTATCCTGCGCCCAAGTCTACCAGCGCCCATTTCAAATGTACTCGTCCTGCTGAACTCTTTGGCTGCAGTAGTGACTGAATCACACACCTGAAACAAGCATGCAGCTAATTCAGTCTAACGCCAGTCAGAGCACCTGATCTGCATGCTTGTTCAGGGGCTGAGGCTAAACGTATTAGAGACACAGGTTCAGTAGGAGAGTCAGGCAACTGGTATTATTTTAAAAGGAAAAATCCATATCCTTCTCAGTTTAGGTTCCCTTTAAGTTATTGGCAAAAGAATGGGAGGAGCGCTGACAGGAGAAAATTGCCCTGGTCCTAAAGGGGTAAAAACCCTCAGTGGTCAAGTGGTTAAAGGATGGAAATAAAGTTTACAGTCAAAAATGTGTCACTAGAAAAAGACATATTTATACAGGGCTGTTCATCAGACCTGAATGAGGAAGTTCCTAAAGAGAAACCACTCCTCCAAAAATGTTAGGAGCCATGTCTTCACTACTGTATATCTGTGCTCTGTTCTAAAAGACTCCAATAACAATAAGTAGACTGGGATCAGTGAATAATGGCGCACAGTGCCTATGCATAGAAATGGCGCCGCATTAAAAAGATACGCTTATCGCTATTTATCGTTAGTACTGCATAATAATGGCGCACAGGGAAAAAAGAAGAAAAACGGCACACACTAACGATATTTATCAATAGTGGCACACACTAATGTTATTTATCAATAGTGGCACACACTAACGTTATTTATCAATAGTGGCACACACTAACGTTATTTATCAATAGCGCCCTACATAAGCCAAACTGCAGAAGTTATTTAACTGCAAAATGATGAATGGATTTAATGTAACACTGTCAAGGTTAGGGTTAGGCACCACCAGGGGGGTCTTAGGGTTAGGCACCACCAGGGGTGGTTAGGGTTAGGCACCACCAGGGGGGTGGTTAGGGTTAGGCACCACTGGGGGTGGGTCTTAGGGTTAGGCACCACCAGGGGGTGGTTAGGGTTAGGCACCACCAGGGGGGTGGTTAGGGTTAGGCACCACCAGGGGGGTGGTTAGGGTTAGGCACCACCAGGGGGGTCTTAGGGTTAGGCACCACCGGGGGGTTTAGGGGTTAGGGATAGGTACAGAGAGGGTTCTGTGTGTTAACGCTAAATAACAATAAGGCTTTAACGCTAAATAACAATAAGGCTTTAACGCTAAATAACAATAAGGCTTTAACGTTAAATAACAATAAGGCTTTAACGTTAAATAGCGATAGGCGGCAAACGGATTAGCGGCAACACGGTGCGCCATTATTCACAGGCGCCATTTTCAGATGGATGCAAGTAGACTATACTCTGATATGAACCAAGCAGACATTGCAAACCAATGCCCCAGATTAGCAGGCACATTTTAATTCATTTGAATCTGAATGAAGCCTTTGGTGGGCTAGATTACTTCCTGCTGGCCATCTCCCGACTGCTAGATGTCTTCAGGATCCCTCCTGTTCTGCATTACCCTTTAATTTTTCACAGGCCCCTTCAGCGGATGAATCGGGAAGAAGTGTCCATGGCTGGGCACCAGCGATTGTGAACTGTGCACATGCAGGTTGTGAACGTGCCATGGGTTTGTTTGGGGAAGATCGCAAAGACAATGAGCAGGCACCGGATTGCCGAATACTTGTGCTTCACTCAGGGGTGCAACATCAGGGGCCCAGGTCCCCCAGCACACCCCATGAATGTCCTCCCACGACCAGAAATAGCCTGCCGTTAGTGATCAGCTGTTCTGCACCTCCTGTTCAGAGTACAAGCGCAGGGAGTGCTGTTATATCTACATAATCCATATGCCTCTGGTCTCCTCTTCCTCTCAAGAGCAGTGTGCTGTATGCTGCCCCCTGAGGCCCCTGATGACATCACATGATTCTGGAACTGGAGGATCTCAGCATGCAGATGCCTGGATGAAGAGGAGACTTGATGCCGGACTAGGTGAATATAATGTAACAGCACTCCTTGTGCTTATGCTGCAGGTGGGGGGGGGGGGGGGGGTGGAGTTATAGCCCCCCGGGGACTATTGTTACGCCACTGGCCCCACTATTCAGTTTTCTCTGCACACTTCAGTTGCACTTTAAGTGATCCTATCCTATTTTGTAAAATCATTGAGACTTTGGGCTTGATTCACTAAGACAAATAGCACGCCTTATCAAAGTTAACACACCTTATCAGAGTAGCATAGCGAACTTATGCCTGCTAATTGGCAATGGCAAGAGCTCCACTCGTCCTGCCCTGAGCCCCTGGGGGTTCGTATCGATCGCTATGCTACTCTGATAAGGCGTGTTAGCTTTGATAAGGCATGCTATTTCTGTTTTCCATATTATCTCCTTGAACACGATAATGTCCAATACACAATAGCCTTGGTCTGTCAGCTGTATTGGCAAAGCTACAGGATTTATCAACAAAACAAAATGATACAAAGTCAGAAAGTGCTACAAAAATAAATCTCAGCTCTGCAATCATGGCACAGAAGTACACATCCTTCCTGCCTCCGCTGCGACTGTTTGATGATATGCCAATGTGAGGCCTGATCAAAGCAGAGAATGGATGTGACCGCCTGCAGAACACAGGGAAATTGCTTCTCATCTCTGCATTGATGTTGCTTTCAATTATACACCAAGGCAATACAATATTGTCATGTTATTGCTTTTTCTACTGGCACAGAATACTAGATGTGGGAAAAGGTAACTGGTAATTTAGTGGAGGTGGGAAAAAAAATCCTTCCTACACAATCTAGGTATATATTGGAGAAGGATTTTAACTAACTTTTGGAAAGGGTTAAAACGACGCCGGACCGTGCCTTCCATTGTGACCGACAGCAGGGCCGGGCCAAGGCAGAGGCGAGAGAGGCTCCAGCCTCAGGGCGCAGTGTAGGAGGGGTAGCACAACTCACTCAGCTATCATTCCCCTATTGTGTTTGAAGCAGAGGGAAAAAAGGGGATACATGGCAGTGATTGCAAGCCAGATGACTAGAGATTAAGGTGTTGGGGGGCCCTGGGGTGCCTCTTAGTCTAATAGCAATCAGTGTGTGACAGCTGGGGTGGGAGGGATGGAGGGGCGCACTTTGGTGTCTCAGCCTTGGGTGCTGGAGGACCTTGTCCCGGCTCTGACCGACAGGGCCGGATTTTCTAAAAGGCACCTGTAGGCACCTGCCTACAGGTGCCTTATGTGGTAGAGATGGCCCCTCCTCCTCAGATCACTGACCTCAGGAGTTTATAGTCTAATCCCTCCCTCATATCACTGAACTCAGGCATTTACACCTTAACCCTTGTCTCATGTCACTAAGGATGATATGAGACAGTGATTTGAGTGTAAAAGCCCATCTACACGATACGATTCTATTTACGATTCGATTAAGATTCTATTTACGATCCGATTAAATCTGACATGTCCGATCAGGAATCGATTCGATTCAATTCGATTTGCCATTGCAAAACAATGGCAAATCGAATTGAATCGAATCCCGATCGGACATGTTGGATTTAATCGGATCGTAAATAGAATCGTATCGTGTAGATTGGGTTTAAGATTCTGAGGACAGTTAGTGACATAATGCAGGGACTAGAGTTCAGAATATTTTTACTTGGGTTGTGGCTTGTGTTCAGGGGCGGAGTTCAGGGCGTCATAACGCCAGTGCCTACAGGCCTCTGAGTTGTAAATCTGGCCCTGGTAACCGATGTGCTGTCATCACTGAGAAGGTCTGTTGTAGGGTCAAACGAATGGCAACACAAAATGGGGCCCTGGGCAAAAATGACATGGGGCTCCCCTGTCCCCTTCCCAGAAGGTAGCATTATGAGCCAAACCACCCCAAGATAGATGCATCAGGTGGCCCCATTGTTCCTTCAACTCTACCCCAATGGTGTTAGGTTGTACCTGGGGTGCCCAGAGCCAGCTAATGGGCTCACAGGTCTCCCCTCAATTGATTGTGCCTCGCCGGGGTCCCTACAGTGTATCTTAAGCGGGGTAAACTCACCTGTCCGGCCCCTGTGACCTTCCATATCCATCATCCCTGGTGCCTCTGTGACCATATGTGTACCCCAGTAACATGCTGCTAGGCCAAGGAGAGGAGACACTGAGGAGATGAAGACGGAAGGTTACAGACTAAAGAAGAGAGTGTGCTGGCCTGACAGATGAGTATTCTGCAGGGATCCATGGCAAGCGTTACCAAATGGTGGGAGGCCTGGAGGGCCTGCCAGCTGGCTCTGGGCAATTGCCCTCTTTGCCCCTTAAACGAAACAGATCAAGGTAAAGTGGCCTACAGACAACCACTGCAGTTCTGGACTTGTCCAATTTGCGTCTCTGCCTAGTCCTTTAAAATATCTTAACTTACAATGTGAAAATGTAATCAAAAGGAAACAAAGGAATCAATGCCGACATCACACAGCACATCCATTTTAAAGAGACACTGAAGTGAAAAAAAAAAATTATGATCTAATGAATTGTAAGTGTAGTACGGATAATTACTAGAATATTAGTAGCAAAGAAAATATTCTCATATTTTTATTTTCAGTTATAGTTTTTTTTTATAACATTGCATCATTCTCTAATATTTGCAGTTTATACACTACTCAGCATTCTGAATGATTTTTCAGAGCAGCAGTGAACGTTTGAACCCCTTCTCAGTAGAGAAAAAGAAGATACAAACACTGACAGTTGAGATAACAAGCTTGAAAACACAGAGCTCTCTGCGACTTTGAAAGTCATGGAGCTCAATGGCTTTTTTGCATAGATAACAACTGGAGTTTCTAATTTTTTCCTGTACTGAGGAAACAATATTAGACTTGTGTCTTTGCTCCTAATGTTTTATTTCTTAGCTGTACTACACATACAAATCATTATATCATACATTTTTTTTCTCGCTTCAGTGTCTCTTCCAGCAGGGAATCCATTGAAAAATGATTGAACTGCATCGCCATGCGCTGTAGATCTACTGCCGGTCCTGCCCCGCCCCTAATCGAACTAAATGTACCATCTTGTAGGATCAAAATTCGGTCAAACATTTAAAGGAATTGATTCTCATTCGATTTGATCAGAGTGAGCGAATCTGCAACACATCGAATGGGAAAATCAATGTGTGTATGAGCACCTTTATTTAAAGCTAAACATTAAAGCACACCTAGGATAGGAAAGCTGCCATATTTATGTGTCTGGCAGGTTGTCTGGCAGCTCTGCTGATCTTTCATGCATCAGTAGTGTCTGATTCACACACTTGAAACAAGCATGCGACAAATGCTGTCAAAACATGCTTGTTCAGGGACTATGGCTAAAAGTATTAGAGGCAGAGAATCAGTAGAACAGACAGGCAATCTGCATTGTTTGAAAGGAAATAAATACGGCCGCCTCCATACAGGGCCGGCCCGTTCATGAGGCGGGTGAAACTTTTGCCTCAGGCGGCGAACTGCTAGGGGCGGCATCGGGTTACGGGGGGGCGGCCGCCGAGCTGGAGGGGTAGCGGGCAGGACGGGGGTATTGGGCCTAGCGGTGGGGAGGGGGGTCGGACCCCCCCCCCCCCTCCCTCGCCTGGGTCCCCCGAACTGCGCTCCCCTCCATCTTTAAATAGCGAGTAAACAGCCGTCCAGCCGACAGTAAGAGGCACGGGCGGGGGATCACTCACCTCTTCCTCGTTCCAGCGAAATTTACAACTAAGCTAATTACAGTATGTAACACTGTAAAACTGCGTACTCACCACTTGATGGGTCCAGCAATATCCCCTTGACCATGGTCGCTAGCAACACCTCTTCCTGTCGGCGGGATAAGTACGAGGTCACGTGATGTACAAGGCGGCGCGAGCGAGACTTCCAGCGATTGCGGTACTTTGCGCGGTGTCGTCAGGGATCTTAAAGAACAAAATTTTGAGCCTTATTTCTTCTATCCTATAACTTCCTATGCCTGTTCTAATGTGGTCTGTCTTACTGCAGCATTTCCTAGTTGCACTGTCTCTGTAATAAATCTTATCTTCTTTCCTCTGTCGGCTGTGTTGGGCTGAAGCTGGAATGTGTGGAATGTGCAGCACTGCTTGCCATTGGCAGAAGCTATACACACCCTCTCCAAGCTCTGCATGAGTCACACAGTAAGCTGTTTGTAAACACTGCCTAAAACTGTTAATTACAAGCCAGGATTGCAGCTGGGAGTGGCAGAAACAGCACAGAGGGGTCCAGGAGAACATAATGAAGAGAATGGTATGCTTTTTATCGCAAGAATTTTAGAGTACAGATTCTCTTTAAAGATCAGATCTGCTGTGTCAGCCTTTTGTAATCGCGATCGACGCTAAGCGACGTTCACAATCGTGCGCCCGCTGTGTAAAATTGCCGGTCATCTGGAAAATCGCTAGGTGGGTACACAGCTTTAGGATCTGTTAGGCTGGATCCACTCTGAGCAAGTTCACACTTAAACAGCAACCCAGCACTGTCAGGAGGAATCGCTTGCAGAAAAACCCAGGCAGAAAACTGATGTGAATCCAGCAGCGACAGGACACTGAGAATTATAAAAATGGTACAACAGAAAAACACTTTTGCAGGCAAAACAGTCCACCTCTGTATTTCTGCTCAATACTGGATACAGATCCTTCATGCTTTGGAATGTAGGCTATGGAATTATTTGTACACAGAACTAACGACATCCTTGTCTAGATATCTACTTAGTTGGAAAATGCAATCCCTCCTTCTGACAGAGGAAAAATATAGATTTCCTGTTTGCAAACTTTTTTGTCCCAGCTGCTGACTGAAAGAGAAACTCAGTACAACTGACACTGTCCAGACCTTCCATAAACCTATAAAGATCTGTCTAAATAATCAGCTCAGGGTGTTTGTCACAAATAATCACAAAATAAACCAAATGCTGACATAGATGAGCAGCATGGTATCGTAGTGGATAGCGCTCTTGCCTTGCAGTGCTGGGTCCCCGGTTCAAATCCCAGCCAGGGCACTATCTGCATTGAGTATGTATGTTCTGCCTGTGCCTGTGTGGGTTTCCTCCAGGCACTCCAGTTTCCTCCCATATCCCAAAAACATACAGATACGTTAATTGGCTTCCCCCTAAATTGGCCCTAGACTACGATACACACACTACATGATACATGCATAGACATATGACTATGGAGCTCCTCTGAGGGACAGTTAGTGACAATACAATATACTCTGTACAGCGCTGCGTAATATGTCGGTGCTATATAAATAAATAGATATTTGACTTAAATTAGATTTTAGATTTTCCTGATTCATCGCTTTCAAACTGGCGCGGTGCAGCATTTTCCCGCTGCCTACGGCTAGGGCAATGCAAGTCTATGTCTCTTTATATAGATAGCGCTCCACAGTGATGATTGGTTAGAAGATAGAGAAGTCTCCTTTAGGACCACACTCACCCGCTCAGGTGGACCACTGTCAGACTGGTCATAAACGTTTTGAGCGATCATTCGAGTTGGAATCGTTGAAGCCCTCTGTCCGTTATCCAGATGATAGCGTCCACAGTGTGATTAGATGACTCCACTGGTAGTTAGACTTCCTCAACGTTCCTCATAGAGGATATGTGGCTTCAAGGTACCTCGCAGAGGAAATAAGTAGACCATTGCGTAATTCCATAAAAAATCTGACAAGTTTATTCCTTAAAACATACTCACAAACATAGGTTTGGTACAGGCGTTTAGCGTGAATAACGGGCTCTCCCCCGTGCCTCCCGGGTAAGGCCTATAGAGGTTGTCCGTGTCGCTCAGTTTCCGCTGTCTGTTCCCACTCCTAAGTGTTGTTCCTGGTTGTCCTGTAGCTCCACCCGGCGCGTTTCGTCACACGCGTGACTCATCAGGGGCGTGGCTGGCCACAGGACTCCAGGATACTTTATACTCCGCCGTCGTTGCCCCACATCCGGCTTATTCAGCCAACTATGTAGTAATGCAAGTCTATGGAGTAGTTCACATTGCCTGTGGTGCGCTGTGTCGGAAGTACCCTATTTAACGCGGGCACCTACATTGCCGTGTGGCTCCGGCGGCGACCGGAAGTCATGTAAGTCTGGGGCGACGCACCATCTTCTGAAACGACCGCCACCAAGTTTTACACGCCGTGCATGCATGGAAGCATATTTCGTCAATACACTTCCACGCACGTCATTGGCACGTCAGCGCTAGAGAGCTTAACTACCTGTATGGCCTGCTACCAGAAGGCCTGTTTTTGGCAGTGCGCTCCCTGGTATTAATTTTACCAAATAATGGGCTTATTTTGAGGGAGGGCTGTGCTTACTGTGTTTCCCCGAAAATAGGACCTCCCCCGAAAATAAGGCCTAGCTTATATTCCAAGCATGCTTGAAATATAAGTCATACCCCGAAAATAAGACCTAGCTGGCCACCCAATGTCCCCCCCTTCCCTCCCTCCCTCTGTAGAGGGGCAAGCAGAGCATTACCGTTACAGCAGAAGAAACTCAGCTGCTTCGGATGTGCCAGCGTTGATGTCTCTCCTCGGCAGGGTCCAGCTTCCTTTCCTTGACAACGGCGGCTCGTCATGTGACATAAGCACGTCCCACTGCGTCACATGACAAGACCCGCCATTATTAAGGAGAGGAAGCTGGACATTGCTGAGGAGAGACATTAACGCTGGCACGTCAGAAGCCAGTGAGTTTCTTCTGCTGTAACGCTCTGCTCCCCTGTCTGCAGAGGGAGGGAGCAAAGGGGGGACATTGGGCGGCCATCTAGGTCTTTTTTTCGGGGTATAGCTTATATTTCAAGCATGCTTGAAATATAAGCTAGGCCTTATTTTTGGGGGAGGTCCTATTTTCGGGGAAACACACTAAACACAGCCCTCCCCGAAAATAAGCCCTAGCACATTATTTGGAGGTAAAATGAATATAAGACAGTGTCTTATTTTGGGGTAGTGAGGAGATGTACAAGGAGAGAGATTGTGGAGAGCTTTGTACATTAGGGTTAAGAAAAAAAACAGTGGCGTTAGAGACAACAATAAACCCTCTAATAACCTTCTTACCCCAATTCCACACTATTCTAAAAAAGAAAAAAAAATCCTGCATTTCAACTTTTAGATAAAACTCCATCACTACATTAAAGTTCAGCTAACTTATGTGTTCTGAAAGCAGCAGGATTTCATTTTACTAGCCTGAGTGTGAGTGATACATCAAATCTACTGTTACAAGAAGTTTGAGATGTGTCAGTGGTGAAGAATGTAAGACTTTAATTAGGCAGGTAAGAATAATATATCCAGCAGACCTGTACTCTGTCATCGAGGTTACATCACGCGTTCATCTCACATACAATTAGGACAGCTATGCAAGGAGGACTGGGAACCTTTCCAGCACTGGAGACTGTCAGCAGACAGCTTTGTGTATCCAGAATGGCCAGAACATGCAGATGACAGATCCTGCCACTTTAGCACATAGCTTGTGCTTAGATACAGCTGAGGAAATACACTCCCCTTATAAGCAAAAAGCATTCCTGAATCCCACCTTCCCCAATTCAGGTGTATAAATAGGAATATCCCCCACCCACGTACACAGGATTTTGGATACCCCCCACCCTGCACTCAAAAACATTAGGTAGCCTTAGTGCCCCCCACCCCCATCATTCAAATTATAGCTTTCATGCTCCCATCAGATAGAAAAGTTAGGTAGCAGTGTGCCCCACACCCAAACAGAGCCGGGACAAGGTCCTCCAGCACCCAAGGCTGAGACACCAAAGTGCGCCCCTCCATCCCTCCCACCCCAGCTGTCACACACTGATTGCTGATAGAGTAAGAGGAGGCCCTGGGCCCCCAACACCTTAATATCTAGTTATATCTGGCACCTTAATATCTAGTTATATCTGGCTTGTAGTCACTTCCATGTATCTCCTTTTCTTATTTCTTTCTGCTTCAAACACAATTAGGAATGACAGCTGAATGAATTTGGCGCCCCCTCCTACACTGCGCCCTGAGGCTGGAGCCTCTCCAGCCTATGCCTCGGCCCGGCCCTGCACCCAAACAACAGGATTAGGCGGCCTTTATGACTTCCAACCAGATAGCATCAGCCTCTGAGAAGCATCAGTGGAGAACCTAGAACAGCTCACACCTGCGACTCTTTTCAGAGGAACTCCTAGCATGTGCACACATGCTAGGTCCAGTCTAGTCAGTATGGTTTTGAGTTACTCTCACAAATAGAACTCCTTGCAGACAGTGCCCTTGGTGGGATTCAGAATTCAGACTATAAAGCAATAGCCCTATAGGCAAATTATACTGTAAGGCTGTTGTGGACAAATGTCAGTCCTTTGTGACTGAGCAAAACCCTTTTCCAATGCATTGAATTTAACCATTCAATTGAAGATTTTCTGTTGTGCTTGGAGTTCAACGTAAACCCAATTACTCCAAGGTGCCCCAGTCCTGTGGCTGCAAAACAAGAACAAATCTTCACTCTTTCACCACTACACTTCACAGTTGGTTTGAAGTGTTTGTGCTGATCTACTGTGTCTGGTTTTTGCCAGGTATGGGGGTTGATTCACTAAGAACAACAGCGTCATTTGTTAAGTGACAAGCAACCCATTGGGCCAATAAAAGTGCAGGGATCTTGTCCTTTGAAGCCACTGGATCTGAAGGGGCTCAGGATGGGACAATCGGAGCGCCCATTATTGGGATGTAGCTGGCATAAGTTACTAGCGCTCGATATGCACAACGTAGTGAGTGCTCCTCCAACCAAACTTAATACCTCATGTTACGCTGCCATTAGCGTGCGTAGCATGCAGAGAGTCAAAATTAAGGCGTGCAGATTAACCACTTAAAGAGGGGGCATGTGTGCCCCTGCTAAACCGCTGCTATCCCGCGGCTTAACGGGGGTCCCTGATCCCCAAAATCCCCTCCGTACAGCCGGGGAGTGCTTCCGCATTGGGGCAGGGCTAACCGCCGCAGCCCTGCCTCCCGCGCGTCTATCAGACGCGTACCTCCGCCTCTCCCCCGCCCCTCTCAGTCTTCCTTCACTGAGAGGGGCGGGGGAGAGGCGGCGATCCGCCGCTGATAGACGCGACTGGAGGCAGGGCTGCAGCCGTTAGCCCTGCCTCCAGGAGCGACCAAATATACGACCAACGCTTGCGGGGGTGGGTTTGGGGGTGAAGGGACCCCCGTTTAGCGGCGGTTTAGCAGGGGCACACATGCCCCTGCTAACTATGAGCTCTGAAGCGAGATTTATTCTCGCTTCAGAGTCTCTTTAATGACATGCTGACTTATAAAAATGTCCTGCTAGAGCCTCTTAATGGCTCCAGGACGTTTTTATAAGTCAGACAGTGCTGCTGCCGCTGTGCGCGTGCATTCCCACGAACGTGCACGTGAAAATAGTGAGAAAAAAAACCTACCAAACAAAAAATACACCTTTATTTCCAAATAATATATTGTCACCATACTTTGTACTAGGGATATAATTAAAATCTTGTGATAACCAGGACAAATGGGCAGATTAAAAGTGTGGGTTTTATGCACAGTAGCAGTCTTTATATTAAAACCATAGGGGGTGAAATTGGAGAAATTGTGTATTTTTTCATTTTTTCCTTGTATTTCCCTTTAAAATGCATAGAAAATAAAGTAATTACTGAAAACAAATATCAACCCCAAAAAGCCCAATTTGTTGTGAAAAAAACAAGATATAGATCATTTCATTGTGATTAGTAGTGATTAAGCTATTGGCAAATGAAAGGGATGAGCACCAGGGATGGTCGTAGTCAGCCAACTTCACTACGCTGGAACTACGCGTATTTTTACGCAAATACGCTTCACAATCTACGGCTCCGAAATCAGCCACTTCGCTACGTTAGCATACCGTAGACTACGCATTAAAATACGCAAGCTTCACGTATTGCGTAGCGTAGTTGGTGCGACCGCTTATGCCCTTATGCGGAAAAATTTCCGCAATAATCTGCTAACTATGCGCATACACAAACTAATATAAGCATACATTCCAACATCCAATGCGGAATTGTATGCGTATAAAGGGCAATAACATTTCTGTGCAAATGCAGTTACCGCACGCGTAGTTGACTTCGCAATACATACGTCAACTACGCGTAGCGGGCGAAGCTACGCATAGCGGGACTACGACTACGCGGAAATGCGTACGTGTAGTTCCTAAACGTCGCCTACGAACTACGATGCGTAGTTGCGTACTACGATGCGTAGATTCGCGCGGGCGTAGTTTACGAGCAACCCTGATGAGCACTGAAAGGTGAAAATCGCTCTTGTCCGTTAGGGTAAAATCCGTAGACTACGCATTAAAATACGCAAGCTTCACGTATTGCGTAGCGTAGTTGGTGCGACCGCTTATGCCCTTATGCGGAAAAATTTCCGCAATAATCTGCTAACTATGCGCATACACAAACTAATATAAGCGTACACTCCAACATCCAATGCGGAATTGTATGCGTATAAAGGGCAATAACATTTCTGTGCAAATGCAGTTACCGCACGCGTAGTTGACTTCGCAATACATACGTCAACTACGCGTAGCGGGCGAAGCTACGCATAGCGGGACTACGACTACGCGGAAATGCGTACGTGTAGTTCTTAAACTTCGCCTACGAACTACGATGCGTAGTTGCGTACTACGATGCGTAGATTCGCGCTGGCGTAGTTTACGAGCAACCCTGATGAGCACTGAAAGGTGAAAATCGCTCTTGTCCGTTAGGGTAAAATCCGCCTTGGGGTGAAGTGGTTATATAGCGCGGTTATATGGTGGTTATATGTTTCTCACAGGAGGTTACTCACGCTATTGTTCTTAGTAAATCAACCCCTGGTGTTTTGCATTATAGGCAAATATCTCCACTTTTGTTAAAGTGAACCTCCGGACTAAAAATCGACTCAGCAGCACTGAAAAGGCTTGGTGTTTCTTTAATAGTATCACAGCATCAGAACTTTGTTTCTCTTATCCAAGCCTCATTTTTAGCTGCACAGAAGAAAACTGCCCGGGCTTTTTTCCCCTGATGCTGTGCAAAGCATGATGGGATTTCTGATGTTGTTGCTCTCGTTCTGCTGTTTTGGTGCAAATTTTTTTTTTTTACATTTTGAATTTGACATTTGAAGCCTAGCGCATGCAGCTGGGAGGGGTTATCAGGACACAGGACAGTTGGAACTGTGTCTTATGCTCCCTGTCACCTCCTTTCAACCAAAAAGATGGCTGCCCCCATGACAAAGATGGCAGCCCCCATGAATCACAAACATTTGCATGTTCTTTTAAAACAGGGTGGGTAAAAAATTATATTACCTATCTATTCCAATTAACATAACTAATGTAACTTAATGACAGTATGTTTGTTTAGGCTGAAGTTCCCCTTTAAGTCTGTCTTAAGGACGATGTTCCAAAAGTCTTGTGATTTTTTTTTTACAGATTCAACTTTACAAACATAAGCTGTGCTGTCATATTTTTTTTTAAACCAGAGTAAGAATAACAAAATGTGACAAATGTGACTAACTTTTGTCCACTACTGTGCCACAGTGCTGACATTCTCATACTTCGTTCTGATGGTCCTGCAACCTGCTTACTATTATTAGATTGTGATTAAATGTAATAATAGTCAACAGGGCCCAAGCCCTCTGCCCATCGCCTTGTGCAACAGCATAACTGCCCTGTTGGCATTTAACATGCAGTTTTTAGGCGCTGTTTTTCCATACATAAAGAATTCTGTGCTTCTTTTTTCAATGCAAAAAAGTATTAAAAATTTCAAAGAAGAAAATCTTAAATACATCCTGCTGTGTGTACAGTGTCATATTCTGTGTGTACAGCGTCAGATCCGCTCCCTCATGGATAGATTCCAAGCATAACTTCCCATGTGGCAGCATCATCTATCTGTTTGAAAGGTCTGAGCCTGTGCAGGTCAGGTGTCAGGGCTGTGGGCTTAGGGCTACAGGGAGATTCATGATGGCAAAGCTCAGTACTGTATTTAGCATTCTCACCTCACAGAGCTGCATCTCAGGCTCAGGCCAGGACAGAAAACTGCCCAGCATTGAGCCTGCATTGAGTTTGTATGCTCTCAATTTAAGTGGCTTTTTGTATTGCATCATACCTTAAAAACATATTGAGAAGTTATCTGGCATGCAACAAAGTTCTGCGCTGAAGAGTTTGGCGTGAGTAGGTAGCTGAGTTAATATTGGTAATTTTATATTAACAATATTATACTATTTAAAATGTAAAGCTTGCATCAATGTCCTGTCCTAATATATCCGTTTCACACTAAACCTTCTACTGCCACTACACCGAACACTAAAACTCCCACCACTGCTATGCCTAACACTAACCTTTCTACCGACACTACTAACCCTCCAACCACTGCTATGCCTAACACTAACCTTCCTACCGACACTACTAATCCTCCAACCACTACTATGCCTAACACTAACCTACCTACCGACACTACTAACCCTCCAACCACTGCTATGCCTAACACTAACCTTCCTACCGACACTACTAACCCTCCAACCACTACTATGCCTAACACTAACCTTCCTACCGACACTACTAACCCTCCAACCACTACTATGCCTAACACTAACCTACCTACCGACACTACTAACCCTCCAACCACTGCTATGCCTAACACTAACCTTCCTACCGACACTACTAACCCTCCAACCACTGCTATGCCTAACACTAACCTTCCTACCGACACTACTAATCCTCCAACCACTACTATGCCTAACACTAACCTACCTACCGACACTACTAACCCTCCAACCACTGCTATGCCTAACACTAACCTTCCTACCGACACTACTAACCCTCCAACCACTACTATGCCTAACACTAACCTTCCTACCGACACTACTAACCCTCCAACCACTACTATGCCTAACACTAACCTTCCTACCGACACTACTAACCCTCCAACCACTGCTATGCCTAACACTAACCTTCCTACCGACACTACTAACCCTCCAACCACTACTATGCCTAACACTAACCTTCCTACCGACACTACTAACCCTCCAACCACTACTATGCCTAACACTAATCTTCCTACCGACACTACTAACCCTCCAACCACTGCTATGCCTAACACTAACCTTCCTACCGACACTACTAACCCTCCAACCACTGCTATGCCTAACACTAACCTTCCTACCGACACTACTAACCCTCCAACCACTACTATGCCTAACACTAACCTACCTACCGACACTACTAACCCTCCAACCACTGCTATGCCTAACACTAACCTTCCTACCGACACTACTAACCCTCCAACCACTACTATGCCTAACACTAACCTTCCTACCGACACTACTAACCCTCCAACCACTACTATGCCTAACACTAACCTTCCTACCGACACTACTAACCCTCCAACCACTACTATGCCTAACACTAACCTTCCTACCGACACTACTAACCCTCCAACCACTACTATGCCTAACACTAACCTTCCTACCGACACTACTAACCCTCCAACCACTACTATGCCTAACACTAACCTACCTACCGACACTACTAACCCTCCAACCACTGCTATGCCTAACACTAACCTTCCTACAGACACTACTAACCCTCCAACCACTACTATGCCTAACACTAACCTTCCTACCGACACTACTAACCCTCCAACCACTACTATGCCTAACACTAACCTTCCTACCGACACTACTAACCCTCCAACCACTACTATGCCTAACACTAACCTTCCTACCGACACCACTAACCCTCCAACCACTGCTATGCCTAACACTAACCTTCCTACCGACACTACTAACCCTCCAACCACTACTATGCCTAACACTAACCTACCTACCGACACTAGTAACCCTCCAATCACTGCTATGCCTAACACTAACCTTCTTACCGACACTACTAACCCTCCAACCACTACTATGCCTAACACTAACCTTCCTACCGACACTACTAACCCTCCAACCACTACTATGCCTAACACTAACCTTCCTACCGACACTACTAACCCTCCAACCACTGCTATGCCTAACACTAACCTTCCTAACGACACTACTAACCCTCCAACCACTGCTATACCTAACACTAACCTTCCTACCGACACTACTAACCCTCCAACCACTGCTATGCCTAACACTAACCTTCCTACCGACACTACTAACCCTCCAACCACTGCTATGCCTAACACTACCCTTTCTACCGACACTACTAACCCTCCAACCACTGCTATGCCTAACACTAACCTTCCTACCGACACTACTAACCCTCCAAGCACTGCTATGCCTCACACTAACCCTCCAACCACTGCCATGCCTAACACTAACCTTCCTACCGCTACACCTAACAATAACTTTCCTACTGCTAAACATAACACTATCCTTCCTACTGCCGCTATGCCTAATACTAACCTTCGTATCACTAGGCCTACTACTGCTACAACTACTACACTATGGCTAAACCCAATACTAACATTCCTACGGGTACACATACTACCGCTGTGCCTAACACTAACCGACTAACATTATGCCTACTACCACTACTCCTAACCTTCCTACCACTACAGCTACTACCACTATGCCTAACACTAACCTTCCTACTACTACACCTATTACCGCTGTGCCTAAAACTAACAAAAGGTTACCGGCTTTTAGTTTATAAACACTCATGCCACTTGTCATTTAACCATTTCAGCCCACGGTTGTTTCACCTTATGGACGAGAGGAATTTTCTCATTTCCGCGCTCCTCCCTTTCATTCCCAAATAACTTTAATACTACTTATCACAGCAAAATGATCTATACCTTGTTTTTTCTGACACCAATTAGGCTTTCTTTGGGTGGTACTTTATGCTAAGAATTATTTTATTCTAAATGCATTTTAGCGGGAATAATAAAAAAAAAATCATTATTTCCCAGTTTTCGGCCATTATAGTTTTAAAATTAAAAATTCTTCTGTGGATAAAACCCACACATTTTATTTGCCCATTTGTCCCGGTTATTGCAACATTTAAATTATATCCCTAGTACAATGTATGGTGACAATATTTTATTTGGAAATGAAGGTGCATTTTTTCAGTTTTACATCCATCCCTATTTACAAGCCCATAATAAAAAATTATATACCCCCTTGACATACATATTAAAAAATGTCTGTCTCTAGTACCTGTAGGTGTAATTTTACTATTTGGCCACAAGATGTCCTCGTGCATTATTTTCTATTAGCGTGCAATAAGTACGCTACATAGGAAATAATGAATTACTATGTAACTATGAAGTGAAGTTTAATAAATCACATGTCAACACTTAAGTTAACAATTGTTTTGGGGCCACCAAGGGTCCCCTTCATCAGAACAGTGCAGTCTGCACTGTTCTGATGAAGGGGACCCTTGGTGGCCCCGAAACAATTGTTAACTTAAGTGTTGACATGTGATTTATTAAACTTCACTTCATTGAAGAAGCCGGTGTGCTGACCAACCTCCTTACTCTTGTGACATTACTCTGGATGTTGCTTAGCATCCTTGGTCATGCACCCGAAATCTACTATTGGGACAAGTGTGCCTCCCCGCATCCTCTCTACCTACTTACTATGTAACTAAGGAAATGAAGCAGGCATCCATTGGTGCCTGCGATCACGGCGGCCTGGAGGGAAGATACATGTATTGGAACTTTGTTCCCATTCATTAATTTAATGATCGGCGGCGGAAGCGGCGGAAATGAGCGAGCGGGAGGCAGCGTGGCGGCACCAAACACAGTGATTATTCTCGGCGGACATGTACAGATTGGCTCAGGGGACCTTTGTCCCCTGCAGCCAATCCCCCGTTGCCAGCAACATCATGATTGCGGGCTTCCGTCCGCGCACACAGCCCCCCAAACTGCAGCTACTTGACTATCGTGCTCCTGCGGCTGTAGCAACTGCCACTGCGGATGTGAGGCTCACAACCCAGCAGCAGTAATAGTTAAGATATCCTGTAAGTCTGTGCGCACTAGACTCACATTTTTGGCTTACATATTTATGTGAACCCATCCCCACAACAACAAAAAAAAGAGAATTCTGTGCATGGGTTTGTCTACCAAATTTTGCATTGCCCCGAGTTAGCTTAGCTTCAAGGTTCTTTCTTTGACAGCTACATCAAGGCCAGTGCTATCAAAACATTCATTCAGTCTTCACAACAAGCTGAAAACTCTAAATGCCCCAGACAAAGGCAAACAGAAAAACTCTTTGAACTTTAAGAAGGCAGATGAAAGGGTCCGTCCAGAGCCTTCGAGACACTTGTAATTATTATTTTTTCTTTTTGCCAGCTAAAGTCTTTGTAGCGAGGAGGAGCGGTGTTCAGAAAGAAGCCACAGCTAAATTATACAAGCTTACTTTTTTTTTTCTTTAAATCTAAGACTGGGGAGGAAAAAAAATGAAAAGCACAAAGTGGCAGTAAGCTGAATAATTACTGTTTATGAGTTTGCCTCTCGGTGTGGAGCCCCTGTGATTACAAAAAATGCAGAGTAAACCATTTCAGCATCTCAGTTTGAGCTTCACACAGCTGTTCCACCACAATATACATAAATGCACAAATAGCAATGCAATGTTTACTTCTAGCGTCCCGCCATCCGACAGACTAACCTATATGGCGAGTATTTCCAGCGAGGGTTAACAACCTCCCTGGCGTTCTGATTCCCGTGGCCGCAGGAGGGGGTTTTTTTTACCCTATTTTTTTTCTATCATGTAGCTAGCCTAGCGCTAGCTACATGATTCCCTCCTCCCTGCGGCATCCCCCCAGCGTCTCCGATCGCCCCCATGTAGGACAGGAAATCCCGTTCTGAACGGGATTTCCTGTATGGGCTTCCCCGGTCGCCATGGCGACGATCGTAATGACGTCATTGAGGCCGTGACATCAGGTGAAGTCCCGATCCACCCCACAGCGCAGCCTGGCGGTGATTGGCCCGGCTGCGCACGGGGTCTGCGGGGGAAGGCCCTCTTTCGTGTCGGGTAGCGGCGCATCGGCGGCAAGCGGCGGCGATCGGAACAAACGCACAGCTAGCAAAGTGCTAGCTGCATGTTTGAAAAAAAAAATTGTCCAAATCGGCCCACCAGGGCCTGAGCAGTGCCCTGCTGCGTTACTGGACGAGCTGCGTTCGTCCGTAACGCCCAGGAGGTTAAACGGCTGAAGATAATTGTCACTTGAGCCATTCCAGCTAAAAGATTGGTTTTAGGAGCAACAAGTGTTCCGAGTAACGCAGGACAGCCTGTGCTTCACGCCTCTGAGTGCTACTCAGAATGCTAAAATTAGCTATCTCGCTGCATGCCAGTCGCTTACATCCACTGCTCTTCGCTTTAAAACTCTCTGTGTAAAAGAACATGATTTGTATGTAATGCAGGTGTTCAGCAACACGTATTTCCAATGTAAGTCAGCAACCATACAGCCAGGGCCGGATTACCAACCAGGCAACAAAAGCAGTCGCTTGGGGCCCCATTCTGAGTCAAAGGGGCCCCATCAGCACCTAATCCAGCCCTCGCCATCCTGTCAGCGGTGGCTGGATGGTATAATGGTTAAAGGGACTCTGAGCAGTGCAGTAACTATGGAAAGATGCATATCATTTTAAAGCTCTCTTTCTCCTCTTTCCAATGATATATAAACTGTCACCCTATGCCTTTTAGTTTTCGCTATTTTCGCGATTGAAATCGCGGCCACAGGACGACTTTTCTCCAAAGTCGGCAGCTCGATTCAGCACAATGCAATGAAATATAAGGAACCCAGGGGGATATAATTACAAGCATCATGCTGGTAGGTGTAAGGATGTAATTAATTAGTTGTGGGTATGCTTAAAGGCATACCCACAGGCACTGCTCGGAGTCCCTTTAACCTTCTTGGCGGTAACCCCGAACGTAGTCCGGGGTAAGCCGCCGGAGGGTGCCGCTCAGGCCCTGCTGGGCCGATTTGTTTAATTTTTTTTTTTGCTGGACGCAGCTAGCACTTTGCTAGCTGCGCCAGCACCCTGATCGCCGCCGCCGCGCGCCCGATCGCCGCTATACGGTGCGGCGCGCGGCCCCCCCCCCCAGACCCCGTGCGCTGCCTGGCCAATCAGTGCCAGGCAGCGCCGAGGGGTGGCCCGGGACTCCCAATGACGACCCGACGTCAGTGACGTCATTCCGCCCCGTCGCCATGGCGACGGGGGAAGCCCTCCAGGAAATCCCGTTCTTTGAACGGGATTTCCTGATCGGAGATCGCCGAAGGCGATCGAAGAGGGCGGGGGGATGCCGCTGAGCAGCGGCTATCATGTAGCGAGCCCTGGGCTCGCTACATGATATAGAAAAATTTTTTTTTTAAAAAACTGCCGCGCTGCCTCCTGGCGTATTTTTTTATACCGCCAGGAGGGTTAAGGGCTCTGCCTCTGACACAGGAGACCAGGGTTCGAATCTCGGCTCTGCCTGTTCAGTAAGCCAGCACCTATTCAGTAGGAGACCTTAGGCAAGTCTCTCTAACACTGCTACTGCCTATAGGGCGCGTCCTAGTGGCTGCAGCTCTGGCGCTTTGAGTCCGCCAGTAGAAAAGCACGATATAAATGTTATTTGTCTTGTCGAATGATGCCGTGCGCTGCTGATTGTCTTCAGAGCCAGGCTCTCCTCCTAGGTCTTCCTCCTGCTACTGTGCGCTCTGCCGCTGCCCACTGCTCCCTCTCTTCCCACAGAGAACCACAGCTGCAGCAAGAATGATAGCAACAGATGGCAAATGCTCACTCACTTATCCATGATCCAAGCGATAGAGATCCCGTCATCTGAAACCCATCTGTCTCTTCTACAGTGCAGCCGCTCGCTCTGAACTTTCTGATTCTCAGATCAGACAGGAAGTAGTAATAGTAGTAGTAACAGAGCGGCAGCACTCTAGAGGAGACAGATGGGCTCCGGATGACGGGACCTCTATTGCTTGGATCGCAATAGGTGAATGTGAGTCATCTGGTGCTGTCATTCTCCCCCGCTGCGGCTGCCTTCTCTGCTGGACTATCGTATTCACTGGGATGGAGGCTGCATGGTGGCTGTCTAGTTTGGGAGGAAATCGGTTGTTCGGTGGTGAGGGTGGTTATGTAATTCTATCTGGGGAACGGCTTCCGGTTTGGCGGTGTCCAGAGCTTTCTGCTATTGCCAGGCTGGAGATGCAGGGGGAAAGTGCTGCTGCTGTGATATCTGGCGCCCTCTTCCCAGGGGTGCCCCAGCCCCTGAGTGCAAATGTCCCAGCCATTCATCTCTCACTCTGCATTTTGCCGCTGCTATTCCCTGCATTGTGCACCCACAGGGGAAAGCGGGCTGTTGCCCATAGCAACCAGTAGCTCGGCTGCCCCAGTGTGTGCAGCATGTTGCTGTGCAGCTGCATCTTCTGATTCTATTACGACATGATGGGGGGCCCAAATCAGTTACTTTGCTTAGGGCCCCATTAAGCCTTAATCCGGCTCTGCATACAGCTATAATAGGAGTAGAACTTGGGAACAAGAAACTAGTGTTATATGCGCTACATTTATTACGGCTCTAGCATTTGCTTGGGGTATCCACATGCACTATATGTGTCAGCACACTGTGGGGAATGTGGGTTGTACAGACATGTCACTCTGATACACCAGGGTGATATATTATTATTATTATTATTATTATTATTATTATTATTATTATTATTATTATTATTTAGTATTTATATAGCGCCGACATATTACGCAGCGCTGTACAGTGTATATATATATATATATATATATATATATATTGTCTTGTCACTAACTGTCCCTCAAAGGAGCTTACAATCTAATCCCTACCATTGCCATATGTCTATATTATGTAGTGTAAGTACTGTAGTCTAGGGCCAATTTTTAGGGGGAGCCAATTAACTTATCTGTATGTTTTTGGAATGTGGGAGGAAACCGGAGTGCCCGGAGGAAACCCACGCAGACACGGAGAGAACATACAAACTCTTTGCAGATAGTGCCCTGGCTGGGATTCGAACCAGGGACCCAGTGCTGCAAGGCGAGAGAGCTAACCACTACGCCACCGTGCTGCCCACCGATGCTTTAGGGACGGGTGGAGGCTGGTCTGGATTCCTGGAAAGACAACAAGGGCCTGGGCCTTGGGTGGCTGAGCGACACGTACTGTTGCTATAGGGACAGGTGGAGGCTGGTCTGGATTTCTGGAAAGGCAACAAGGGCCTGGGCCTTGGGTGGCTGAGCGACATGTACTGTTGCCATAGTGACGGGTGGAGGCAGGTCTGGATTTCTGGAAAGGCTACAAGGGCCTGGGCCTTGGGTGGCTGAGTGACACGTACTGTTGCTATTGGGACAGCGCTGCGTAATATGTTGGCGCTTTATAAATACAATAAATAAATAAATAGGTATAGGTGGCGGCTGGTCTGGAATTCTGGAAAGGCCACAAAAGCCTGCGCCTTGGGTGGCTGAGCAACATGTACCGTTGCTATAGGGATGGGTGGAGGCAGGTCTGGATTTCTGGAAAGGCCACAAAGGTCTGGGCCTTGGGTGACAGGTACAGTTGCTATAGGAAGGGATGGAGGCAGTTCTGGAATTTTGGAAAGGGCACAAAGGCCTGGGCCTTGGGTGGCTGAGTGACATGTACTGTTGCCATAGGGACGGTGGAGGCAGGTCTGGAATTCTGGAAAGAACACGAGGGCCTGGGCCTTAGGTGGCTGAGCGAAGGGGCACTTTAGCTATTAGGAGTGGAGGCAGCTTCTGATTTTGGAAGGGCCACGAAGGCCTACTAAAGGGGGCGGATGGACCCTGCGTCACCATCCACTAACATGACTTCCAGGCTGACACAGATTGCCGCAGGAGCCGTGTGGCAATGTAGGTATGCCCTAGCATTAAATTGGGCATTTCCAATACAGCCAGCATACCGCAACATGGGAAGTATGAACTTCTCCATAGACTTTGATTAGGCTATGTGCCACAACGCACCGCACCAGTGTGAAAACACCCTTATCCTTAGCAGGGCTGTGGAGTTGGTACACAAATCATCTGACTCCTCAGTTTCTAAAACCTCTGACTCCAGGTACCCAAAATTCCTCTGACTCCACAGCCCTGCGTGTGACAGAGACAGATAAGGGAGGTCAGTTATCAGTTAGAGAGATTTTGTCCCTGGAACAGAGAAGGGAGCAAACATGCAGCTTTGGAGGTAGATCACCTGATCTGTATCCTCATTCTGGCCACTGATACAGAAGACCAGCATGTCAGCCCAGTGTCAGATCACCTGATTTGCATCCTCATTCTGGCCACTGATACAGAAGACCAGCATGTCAGCCCAGTGTCAGATCACCTGATCTGTTTCCTCATTCTGGCCTCTGATACAGAAGACCAGCATGTCAGCCCAGTGTCAGATCACCTGATCCGTATCCTCATTCTGGCCACTGATACAGAAGACCAGCATGTCAGCCCAGTGTCAGATCACCTGATCTGTTTCCTCATTCTGGCCACTGATACAGAAGACCAGCATGACATCCAAGCAAGCAGTGTTCTCAGAGGCAGTCCTTCCATAATGTCCTTCCATGATGTCCTTCCAGGGGGGTTCTCAGGGTTTTCTTTATTTTTAAAAGCACTTAGTGAATGGCAGTTGCTCCGTCCAACTGCCAAAAAAGTGTGCAGCGAGCAGGGAGGCTGGCCAGCATCTTTGCATAAGTTTTTTCAGCAAATGTCTTTGTAAATAATAAAGGCCATGCTGAGAAACCCCCCTGGAGAGATGGACTAGCCCAAAACCTGTCGGTAATGTCAGATTTCTACAACCTACTGTAAGTGACAGCAACATAGGAGAGAAGTAATTTATGGCTCATTTTACTCTGGGAGAAATGTACAGTACTTCTCGTTTGTATGTGTTTTAAATTTTAAGATGTTTGCAACAGTTCTTCTTTATGTGTAATCTAGCACTCCAGATAGCCAGGAGCTAGTACAGTGTACTCTCCTCTCTCTGACATACAATCATGATATACAATGTCTAACCTTGGTGTCGTACCTGTTTTAGTCTTTACTTTTAGTGACAGACACATTGCCTTGCTCTTTACTCTAAATATATCCGTACAGGCAGATGAAGGTATCTAGATCTGCAGCTTGTGGAGTTAATGTGTCAGTGGTCAGGGTGGCCCGACGTATCCTGTTTCTACAGTGCTATTATATTTTCTTCAAGAAACAAGTAATTGATCTCACCAAGTTTGTGGATGTTATTAAGGCTCTTTAAAGAAGTTAAAGTGAACCCGAGGTGAACATAAACCGATGAGATAAACCATTATATTTATCCTCCTACTCCTAAAAATGACTTTTTTTAGACATCCCAGGATTTTATTTTATATTTAAACATTTAGAAAGTAGATTGAATGTTTTGTTGTCTCTGCTCAGTTGCAGTCTATTAAGTGTCCCTAAATGAAAATACACGAGCTATATTGACCCTTTCTCTCTCCCTCTTCTCTCAGAAATACCATATATACTTGCATACAAGCCGAATTTTTGACCCCCAAAAAGTGGGTCAAAAGTTAGGGGGTCGGCTTGTATGCGAGTCATGTGGTAGTGGTGGTGGTGGTCCGCATCCCCCCCCCCCCCCGGCCAGGCCTCAAATCGCCCCACCCCCGCGGCCGCCTCTACCGCTGCCTTTACCTTACCTAGCGCCGCTTCTTCTACTCTCCTCCTGTCCGGCTCCGTAATTCCGTAATTCACAGCAGCGCTCTTCACGGCGGCTGCAGTAGAGAGAGAGCGGTTCCCATAGTAACCGATGCTACAGGAAGTCGCGCTCTCTACTGCTTCCTGCCTCATCACAGCAGCCGCCATGAAGAGCGCTGCTGTGAATTACGGAGCCGGACAGGAGGGGAGTAGAAGAAGCGGCGCCGGCTCAGGTAAAAGCAGCGGCGGCCGCGGGGGATACCATAATAAGTTAATAAATACAAGTAACAAAAAAAAGACAGACGCTATTTAAAAAACAATTCAAACAACCATTGTGTAACAAGCTGGTAAATGTAAAACAAAAAGTAATACCAACATTATAGTCATGGTAACCATAATAAAGAACATAAAACAGAATCACCATCAAAGTAGGAGTATAAACACGATTGATAGAGAGAAAAGAGCAATGCAAGAGTATAGCCAAACTATTTACAAACTAGCCGCTCTTGTACACATAAGCCCGCTTTCCTCCTAAGTTTTCTCCCAGGAGATAATTTTTTTAATCTTTTGTTTCAAATAACTTTTTAGCATTGTGCAGTTGAAAAAATACCAAAAAGTAGGTGCAATAAGTACTGTCTAAATGTTCTTGCTTGCTTGCTTCTGGCATTTTATTGATAATGTGGGAAAATAATACCTGGGAGAAACTTTAGGAGAGAAAGTGAACTGAATAAGGGCCCCTTCTATCCCAGGTGTCTCCAAAGAGGGATATAGATCACCAGTGCCTTAGTGAAACACTTGGCGCCCTACAGCTGTAATTCTACATTGTAGTTTATGGATTAGCCGTCTAGCCGATAGGCACCATGCTGTGGCACGCCAAATTCACCTAATCCATATAGATCCTGCAGTCTTCTTAACCCATTGGTAGCTTCAAACAAAAATTTTCCTTTGAAAACTGCTGTGCATGCTAAATCTCCGTCAGCAAATCTCATCTGTCTGCCTAGTGCAGCCAACCAAGCGGGCGGCAGGGAGCAGTTACCTGTCCTGGACGTCTGTCTCTCTTCCTCCGCTGGCGGCTCTAAATTGCCGACAGGTCTTCTGGGTCCCGATCACATGATACGACATGTGATCAGGATCCAGGAAGATTGTGTTAGCATTACAGCACCAACCGGGGTGGAGACTCTTCCATCACCCCTCTTCCACCCCCAGGTGGCGCTGTAACGTTGACATGGTCTCCAGGATCCGGATCATGTCATATCATGTGATTGGAACCGAGAAGACATGTCAGGGTTAAATCACCACCGTGGTGGCGGAGAGAAGAAGCTGATCCAGCCGACCTGGACAAGTAACTATAAAAGCTCCGTGCCACCCACTCTGCATACCCTGCCAGGCTGGGGAAGACACTTCTTCAGCGGCAGGAAAAATGCAGCCCTGCAGCCAAATAGCGTTTTAATTTATTTGGATGCTAAAAGGTTAAAAATAATGTTTTTTTATTTCAGCGGATTCTCATGCAGTTCCACCACCTTGACTCTCACAGAAGAGGAGTTTACGATAAACATATAGGGCTTGATTCACAAAGCGGTGCTAACTGTTAGCACGCCTGTGAAAATCCCCTTAGCACGTCTAAACGAGCTTTTCGCGCGCAAAACTTTACGCGTGCACTGCACAGAGCGCAGGGCGCTCTGCGCGAAGTGCCCATTAAAGCCTATGGGACTTAGCACGCGCAAAACTTTGCGCACAAAACTTTGTGCGCGATCTGATTGAGAAATCTGGTGCTAACCTACTTAGCACCCTGGTTAGCACGTCTAAAGACTTTAGACGTGCTAAGTAGTTAGCACCGCTTTGTGAATAGAGATGTGGCGAACGGTTCCCGAACCGTTCGCCGGCGAACATCTCTAAATCCATGGGCCTCTTACTACTTCCGGGTCGCAATGACCCGGAGTAGTACGCCTGCGCTGCCCGGCGGAGCGCGTCCTAGATCGCGCTCCCGTTGCCGGGCACTCTCTGCGCATGTGCGTGACGTCATGAGTGACGTCACGCTCATGCGCAGAGAGTGCCCGGCAACAGGAGCGCGATATAGGACGCGCTCCGCCGGGCAGCGCAGGCGTACTACTCCGGGTCATTGCGACCCGGAAGTAGTAAGAGGCCCAGAGAGGTTCGCCAGGCGAACTGTTCGGCCCAACACTATTTGTGAATAAAGCCCATAGAGGGCTGTGGAGTCGGAGCAATTTTGTCGGAGCAAGGTACCTGGGGCCATATGCAAGTCACTATTTCTCCTGTGTTTTCTCCAAGGCGATATTTTCACAACTTGCCAATAAAATACTTTTTAAGCCAAAAGCAAGCAAGAAAATAATCAGAATAATTTTGATAATACTTTTCTCTGACTTTTTGGTACTTTTCAATTGCTAAGTGCTGAAAAATTATTTTAAATACAAAATGAAAAATTATCTCCTAGGAGAAAACTCAGGAGAAAACGTGAATGACATATGGACCCTGGAGTCGGAGGTTTCATAAACGGAGGAGTTGGAGAGCGATGATTTTTGTACCTACTTCATAGCCCTGCAAGGGCTGTGGAGCCGGAATCAGGGCCGGTTCAAGTAACAATTGGGCCCTAGGGCAAAATTAGCCTGGGGGCCCCCCAACAGACTCCCCCCGACCAAAACGCGTCATTAGACGCCCTTTGTTGCAGCCAAATTTCCCTCCTGGGCCCCTGAGCTGGCTGCTGACCCTCCCCCAATCACCTCACAACTTAACATACTCTGCAGAGTCCCTGGGGAGCAACAGTTAAGATGGGGGAGGGACACCTTGGGGACCCCTACAGGCTCTGGGGCAATTGCCCATTTTTTCCTATGGTAGCTCCGGCCCTGGCTGGAATTGAGGTGTCGGAGCAATTTGGGGTACCTGGAGTCTGTAGTTTCATAAACTGAGGAGTGTTGAACGATTTGTGTGCCTACTCCATAGTCCTGCAAGGGCCATGGATTCGGGGTCGAGGAGTCTTAGTAATTTTTGGATACCTGGAGTCAGAGTCGGTGGTTAGATAAATTGAAGAGTCGTGGAGTCGGAATAGAGGTTTTGGAGCAATCTTGGGTATCTGGAGTCGGTGGTTTCATAAACTGAGGAGTCGGAGTTGAAGTCTGATGACTCCACAGCCTCGAATATACATAAACACAAATGTTCCCAGTCAAAACAGTACAGCAGTACAGCCAGGTAACCTGCATTGTTTGAAAGGAAAAAAATATGTCAGCCTCCATATTCCCTTCACTTCAGGTATGCTTTAAAGGGGAACTGAAGTAAGAGGTATATGGAGGCTGCCATATTTATTTCCTTTTAATCAATACCAGTTGCCTGGCAGCCCTGCTGGTCTATTTCTCTGCAGTAGTATCTGAATAACACCAGAAACAAGCATGCAGCTAGTCTTGTCAGATCTGACTTTAAAGTCTGAAACACCTCATCTGCTGCATGCTTGTTCAGGGGCTATGGCTAATAGTATTAGAGGCAGAGGATCAGCAGGGCTGCCAGGCAACTGGTATTGCTTAAAAAGGAAATAAAAATGGCAGCCTCCGTATACCTCTCACTTCAGTTCCCCTTTAAGTTATTCTGCTGAGCAATAGATCAAATGAAACCAGAAAATCCTGCTGACGTCAGGATCCAAATTCTCAAACACTGTAATCTAAGGCAAGATGTTAATTGTGCAGTATTTTCACATTACTCTGCTATGAGGTCATCTGCAGATCATTTTCTTACTGACAGCTGGCTTTTTCTTCCATGCCTTAATAAGCACAGATCAGCGCTAAAGCCAATGTTTTTCACAAAGACCCAAATTGGTAGGAACACCATTCCACAGAGACCTGTTACTTGTTAATCGTCACATGTAAGCTTAGTGACATATCTTTTAGCAACCTGCGCTAAGGCAATTTTTTAATCTGTCAGTGCTGTGCAGCAAACTGTCCTGCTTCCCTTCCATTGCAGTGATGTAATATGGAAAATCCAGTGATTAAAGTCATAAGTCATATCTTCTTGAAGTCTTTAAGCACTTTGGTGTCAAGCTTCTCATCTGTCAGTCTGCATAACAAGGAGAAATGTGTCTAGCTAGTTGCTAATGCTGGTGTTATGATCACTTCTGCAGCATGTACTGCTGGCTGCAGTTTTACTGAAGACAAGCAGTTTTTGATTTATTTGCGTGCATTTGTTCGCATAGTTTTGCTTGCGCTCACACTAAGTGTTGATTTCATCTGCAGTCGCTCTGAAGTTAATGACAGTTTAAGATGCTCTTGTGAAGTCAAACATTGTCTGTTGCAATGAAGCTGCAATTCCTTTCAGGCAGGCTGCATATCTTTGTCTGCCCTTTCCTGCTGCCAGCTTGTGACTGATTATCATTCACCTGTGTGGGAATCTGCATGTCTGCTCCCATTGGATGACCTCAGTATAAAGAACTGCTTCCTGCAGTGCTCCATGGGCTATCATAGTCTCAGCAGCATCAGCCTGTCTTGCTGTCACTTTGGCCCCAGACCGTGTTCATAGTTCTAGTGTTAATTCATGTGGACTGCACTGATATCCTGCGTAGGAGTCAGTGAGTCCTTCTAGTCCTGTTCTTGTTTATCAGCATTAGTTACTTTGCTGGTCTTGCATCATATATTGGTTCATTGCCGATATATACGCATCCTAGCGCGTTTGTTATTTTTCTTGTATTCGTGTTACGTTAATACATCAGTGTTGCTGATATATATGTACTCGAACTGTTTATATCCTGTGTTCAGTCAGTCAGTTTCCAGCACGTTTCGGTAGGTTGCGCTTATCGTGATCACCCGTGCTTAGCTAGTTCAGTCCTGTTCCTGTTACCTTGCGTGGACTGCACTCACTTCTGCGAATCCTTCCTAGTCCTGTTCCCTGTATTGCTCCAGTTCCTAGCCAGTGTTCCTTGCTTATGTTATATATCGGTTCATCGCCATTATCTACATATGTTAGTCAATCGTTTGTAGTTTCATTGATAGCTGTAATTGTAATACGCTAGGAATATCATATCCATTGTATATTTGTATGTATTGCGTTTGCCTGTCTTTGATTCTGCCGTTTCCTGACTATTCTGTCCTGTCATTGCGTAGTAGGCCATTGCAGCGTCCGCGATTGGCTACCTCGTTTCAGTCTGTCCTGTTGTGGGCGCTTGCTGTCACTAAGGCAGTGACTAGTTGAGCAAGCGTTCATTCTGTCTACCTGTCCCTGTCTTTCTGAGTTCTGATTGATATGCTCAGTGCTACTTTTGCGTTGAGTCATTATTGTTAAGTATTGTTTGTGGTTGCTCGGATCTATGCCTGCTCTGTGTGCCACATCTCCTACGGGAGTCAGTCCTCTCCTCCACTACACTGGGGATATCCTGGTTCCTAGTGCTTGCGTGTGTGTCTCCTTCACTTCAGGTTATGCATTACGTGCTGACTGTGGAGAATATACCACCGACCGTAACAGCTGGATAAGTGTAGGTTAAAGTCTTCCTTGTTTGTCCTTGTCAAATGACTTAATTTTTAAGATTGCACCAGACTGTCACAGTTGCTGTTTAGAATTCCCACTCTGCCTTCTTAAGCAGAAAGGGAAAAAGTAGTAGTGACCCTTTGCACTTTTCTGCGCATGAGAAGGTAGCTAAGCTAAGGTAGCTCACAATTTCTCAGCTGTTGTAGGCTCTATTTACTTTTTAGGAAACAGGACTGAATTTGACAAGCTCTTTGACATAGATAACTTAAAGTAAACCTGTGATGAAAAGAGGGGATCATTTTATACATACCTGGGACTTCCTGCAGCCCCCTCCCTTATCGCTCCCTTGCCGTCCTCTTCTGCCTCCTGGTTCGACTGAAATTGTCCACGGGAAGTCCTCAGATCTCCGGCGTGCTACTACTGCGCAGAAGCATCAACGGGGTACAGCGTGTGGCTGCACTGCACCGACTGGCCCTGACTGGCAGACTTTTCAGGCCCAGTTTCAGGAGACCTAGGAGGCGGAGGACAGGGAGGGAGTGGTAAGCCTGGAGGTGGCTGGGGGAAGTCCCAGGTATGTATAAATTTACCCACCCCCCCTTCGTCTTAGGTACACATTACGTTTTTTAAAGAGAACCCGAGGTGGGGTTCTGACAATGCCTATACTGCCCAGCCTCTGTTGCTATCCAGATCCCCCCTAAGTTCCCCCTGCGCTCTGCTGTCCCCCATAAATCACAGCCGCACTGTCGACACACAGTGTGTCGCAGCGGGCTGTTTACCTCTGTAGTGTCAGTCTGCTGCTCCCCCCGCCTCCTGCATAGCACCGGTCCCTGCCCGCGTCCCTTCCCATTCCCGCTGATTGGAGGGAAGGGACGCAGGTGGAGACTGGAGCTGTGCAGGAGGCGGGGTGAGTGGCGAGAGTGACAGCTGCAGATGTAAACACAGCCTGCTGCGTGTCGACAGCGCGGCTGTGATTTATGGAGGACAGCAGAGCGCAGGGGGAACTTAGGGGGGAACTGTATAGCAACAGAGGCTGGGCAGTATAGGCAGACCCTGCCTCTGTGTGCAGATAGCATTGTCAGAACCCCACCTCAGGTTCTCTTTAACTTTTGCTGTACTGGAAAACAGGAAGGGACTTCAAAGACCTTCTTACTACAGGTAGTATTATATGTACCTATGTTTATTTCATCATGTCACATGTTATTTCAGGTAAGTTTTAAAATGGTCCTCTTGAATGCACATGAACTGTTATGGAATTTATTGTCTGTCTGTGCTTCATGGTGATTAAGATCCAGTTATGATCACCTCATTTCAGATGTATGATATAGCAGCACAACTCCATCAACTAGCTGTATGGATCTGCAGGGATACCTCCTACAATCCAGAAATGTATGGCAATAACAGTGACCTATCCCTATCTGTGGGCTTCTTTAGCCCTTGATCTTCTGAGAGGCACTCTTCCTAGGAACCTGGAGGCGATGACCAAGCAGGCATACAGAGTCTGGTGTTGGGTCCTCAGATATTATGCTAACTCTAAGCTGGAATTTTACACATCTTTATGGCATAATACACGACTTAGTGAACTGTCCAAGATTCCTGATTCTCAAGTTTGTCTTGCACTGTATTTCTTGGTCACATACTAGAAAATAGTAAACTCCTTCCTTTGCCCAAATTAGCATCTGCCTACAATTTGTCCAAGTTGTCAAATTCCTACCACTTAAGAAATCTTCAATTAGCCCATGCATTCAGAGCCCAATTGGGGCTTGTACCTCTTAGGCACCACGTCTGAGGTGCTGGAAGCTCTCTAAATGGCCAATCTAAGCATATGGTAGGAAACTTTTATTCCATGATGGTTAAGTCTAAGGCAGACAGTTACAATGCCCCAGGTGGGTGGAAAACGATTTAGAATTGGATGAGGAAGATTGGGACAATATGTTATCTTGGAAGCGGTCAGAGTGGTCTCCCACTGTGTCATTGAATGACTGATTCAATGACATATAAACCACCAGACGTATCTTACTCCTCCCTACATAATCAAATACGACCCAAAAGCCTCTGCGGACTGCCCTAGGAGTTCTGCCCAGACCCGGATTTACATCATAGAAGCCTATAGGCACAGATGTCCTGGCAGCCTAGCCTTCTCCCTCCACAAACCTACAAACTCCCACCAAACCACACCACAAGTGTGCTGGCTGTCCCAGCTGTCACTTCTCCTTTACTTCCCTTGTCCATCACAGCTAGCTTCAGGTGTTCCTTAGCATTAGGTAGCCAGAGGTACCCTCACTATTAATAGCCAGAGGTGCCCCCAAATGAAGGGAGAGCTCATCAGTGGAATGGCAAGGGCTGGATGAGTAACCCCATTTATGATCAACTTGAGACTGCATAAGGAAGGAGGAAAGCACTAGGGGAGGGGATTGAGCCGCCTTTCCATCATCAGGCGCCTGTAGGCCCGTGCTTACAGTGCCTTATGGTAAATCCAGCCCTGGTTCTGCCCCTACCCCAACCTTTTTACATCTAATCTGGGACTGTCCCCTGATCTCTGCCTTCTGGAAACAAGTGGTCCAGCTTTTGCATGCCAGTATGGGCTGCCTTGTAGAGCTGGACCCCTCACTATGCCGTCTAGGCTTAACTCATGAAGAAATACAAAAACATACCAAGATATTCTTTTTGCAAACCATATTTCATGCCAGACAAAAAAATTGCCCTGAAATGGCTGTCAACAGAGCATCCTACGATTCAAAGCTGGAAAGCCAGTGTTGACTGTATGTTTCACTATAGAAAAAATTATACATGTACTCAGGGTCGGACTGGGACACTGGGGGCCCACCAAAGAAATTTCAACCTGGGGCCCACACGTCCCATGATTGCAGTGAAAAAAGGGGCGTGACCATGCACCGGAAGGTGGGCGTGGTCATGATGTATTATGGACAGGGACAAATGTACATGATCTTAGCACAGCATTATAATTCAGAGACACTGCTGCCCAGCAAAACTTTGCATAGAGCCCCCTCCTTCAATATAAAGTAATGTCCTAATTTGCAAGGGTTGCGACCGCATCGTGGCCCTTGGGCCAAAGGGGCCCCGAAGGGCCCTCCCTCAACTACAGTATTACCTCTCTGTTGGTCCTGTCTGTGCTCATAATAATCACTTCTATAGATACTTTGAACAGTGGTAATGATTAACAAGCTATTTCCCATCCCCTTCTTGCACCTCTGACACTGTAGTTGCCATTGGCAGGTTTTGGTGCGTCGTATCAATTGTTATGTATAGAGTGCTTGGGGGGCCCCATTGTAAAATTTGCATCGAGGCTCACAGCTCCTTAGCTACGCCACTGCTCTCAGCATGAGTGATTACAGCACTGAGAAGAGAAGTTTTGTGCTGCAGGCAGCAATTGGAGCTCTGTCAGACCAGGAGGCGGGGCCCACCGAGGGAAAAAACTGTACTACTGTGGCCCAGTCCGACCCTGCATGTACTGTACATTAGAAATATGTGACTAAATTTCATATGATTTGGGACAAATGGCTATAAAGATAAGTTTTATGGTGCTTTATCGTCTATATTCTCTGACTTCCTACCTCTGAATGTGTCTATTTTTGGTTAAAAAAAAAAAAAAAAAAGAGAGAGATCCAGTTTTGGTCACATTGTACTGTGAGAGTATGCTGTCTTGAGTTTCCCTGAAAAGGACCTATATATCCCTATATGGGGAACCTACAGTATATCTGAATAGGTGAGAAACAAGTAGGTCTCCTCTAGTGTTGGGCGAACAGTGTTCGCCACTGTTCGGGTTCTGCAGAACATCACCCTGTTCAGGTGATGTTCGAGTTCGGCCGAACACCTGACGGTGCTCGGCCAAACCGTTCGGCCACATGGCCGAACTAAGAGCGCATGGCCGAACGTTCCCCGAACGTTCGGCTAGCGCTGTGATTGGCCGAACGGGTCACGTGGTTCGGGCCCGAACGCGCTCTGATTGGCCGAACGGTCACGTGGATCGGGTAAATAAATACCCGAACCACGTCATATCTCCGCCATTTCTCTGTGGGTTTAGCTTTGGGTAGGCAGGCAGGGTAGTTCGCTCTCCAGCCACGCTAGCCAGGGTCCCCCCCAGTCATTGTGTGTCGCTGCTGGGAACAGTAGTACACCGCTCGCTCAGCCACACTATATATAGCATTGTTTACTGCCACTGTGTACCTCGCTCAGCCACGCTATATATAGCATTGTGTTTTCTGACACTCTGTGTACACGGCTTAGCCTGACTAATATAGCATTGTGTGTACTGCCACTGTGCACCTCGCTCAGCCACGCTATATATAGCATTGTGTTTTCTGACACTCTGTGTACACCGCTCAGCCTGACTATATAGCATTGTGTGTACTGCCACTGTGCACCTCGCTCAGCCACGCTATATATAGCATTGTGTTTTCTGACACTCTGTGTACACGGCTTAGCCTGACTAATATAGCATTGTGTGTACTGCCACTGTGCACCTCGCTCAGCCACGCTATATATAGCATTGTGTTTTCTAACACTCTGTGTACACGGCTTAGCCTGGCTATATAGCATTGTGTGTACTGCCACTGTGCACCTCGCTCAGCCACGCTATATATAGCATTGTGTTTACTGCCACTCTGTGTACACCGCTCAGCCAGACTATATACCGTTGTTTACTGACACTCTGTGTACACCGCTCAGCCAGACTATATACCATTGTTTACTGACACTCTGTGTACACCGCTCAGCCTGACTATATACCGTTGTTTACTGACACTCTGTGTACACCGCTCAGCCAGACTATATACCATTGTTTACTGACACTCTGTGTACACCGCTCAGCCTGACTATATAGCATTGTGTGTACTGCCACTGTGCACCTCGCTCAGCCACGCTATATACAGCATTGTGTTTTCTGACACTCTGTGTACACGGCTTAGCCTGACTAGATAGCATTGTGTGTACTGCCACTGTGCACCTCGCTCAGCCACGCTATATATAGCATTGTGTTTTCTGACACTCTGTGTACACGGCTTAGCCTGGCTATATAGCATTGTGTGTACTGCCACTGTGCACCTCGCTCAGCCACGCTATATATAGCATTGTGTTTACTGCCACTCTGTGTACACCGCTCAGCCAGACTATATACCGTTGTTTACTGACACTCTGTGTACACCGCTCAGCCTGACTATATAGCATTGTGTGTACTGCCACTGTGCACCTCGCTCAGCCACGCTATATATAGCATTGTGTTTTCTGACACTCTGTGTACACGGCTTAGCCTGACTAGATAGCATTGTGTGTACTGCCACTGTGCACCTCGCTCAGCCACGCTATATATAGCATTGTGTTTACTGCCACTCTGTGTACACCGCTCAGCCAGACTATATACCGTTGTTTACTGACACTCTGTGTACACCGCTCAGCCAGACTATATACCATTGTTTACTGACACTCTGTGTACACCGCTCAGCCTGACTATATAGCATTGTGTGTACTGCCACTGTGCACCTCGCTCAGCCACGCTATATACAGCATTGTGTTTTCTGACACTCTGTGTACACGGCTTAGCCTGACTAGATAGCATTGTGTGTACTGCCACTGTGCACCTCGCTCAGCCACGCTATATATAGCATTGTGTTTTCTGACACTCTGTGTACACGGCTTAGCCTGGCTATATAGCATTGTGTGTACTGCCACTGTGCACCTCGCTCAGCCACGCTATATATAGCATTGTGTTTACGGCCACTCTGTGTACACCGCTCAGCCAGACTATATACCGTTGTTTACTGACACTCTGTGTACACCGCTCAGCCTGACTATATAGCATTGTGTGTACTGCCACTGTGCACCTCGCTCAGCCACGCTATATATAGCATTGTGTTTTCTGACACTCTGTGTACACGGCTTAGCCTGACTAGATAGCATTGTGTGTACTGCCACTGTGCACCTCGCTCAGCCACGCTATATATAGCATTGTGTTTACTGCCACTCTGTGTACACCGCTCAGCCAGACTATATACCATTGTTTACTGACACTCTGTGTACACCGCTCAGCCAGACTATATACCATTGTTTACTGACACTCTGTGTACACCGCTCAGCCTGACTATATAGCATTGTGTGTACTGCCACTGTGCACCTCGCTCAGCCACGCTATATATAGCATTGTGTTTTCTGACACTCTGTGTACACAGCCTAGCCTGACTATATAGCATTGTGTGTACTGCTACTGTGCACCTCGCTCAGCCACGCTATATATAGCATTGTGTTTACTGCCACTCTGTGTACACCGCTCAGCCAGACTATATACCGTTGTTTACTGACACTCTGTGTACACCGCTTAGCCAGACTATATAGCATTGTGTGTACTGCCACTCTGTGTACACGGCTCAGCCAGACTATATAGCATTGTGTGTACTGCCACTCTGTGTACACGGCTCAGCCAGACTATATAGCATTGTGTGTACTGCCACTCTGTGTCTGCTGGGCCTGGGAACAGTAGTACACCGCTCACCCGCCACTGTATAGCATTGTGCTCTGTGTCGCTGCTGGGAATAGTGGTACACCGCTCACCCGCCACTGTATAGCATTGTGCTCTGTGTCGCTGCTGGGAATAGTGGTACTGTATAGCATTTCTGTACTGCCACTGTACTGCTGCCAGTCAGCGTGTACTGTAAGGATAAGTGAAATGAGGAAGAAATCCGGTGAAAGAGGAAGGGGCAAGGGAAGAGGTGTTTCCCCTGACGGTTCACGTACAGGCCACAGGGGAGCACCCAAGAAAACCCACTCAATACCGCCCATGTTGTCCAGGACAACAACCCTCACAAATCCAAAAGAACAGGACCAGATAATTACTTGGATGGCCTCTCAAGCGTCCAGCAGTGGGTTAAGCAGCACCAGCACATCACGCACGAGGTCCGAGTCCTCAGCCAGTTACAAGGAGCCAGTGGGCACAAAGCTGACACAACCGGCAGCGACACCACGCACACAACTGCCAGATAACCAGTCCGATGAATTACCTCAGGACACAATGGGGTATTCGCAGGAGCTATTCCCAGCCCAACAAACTTCCACCTTTCAAAGGTCAATGGAGGAACAGCCAGAAATGTTGTGCCCGGATTCACAACCATTAACTGTGGGAAATGCACCGCGCACTGAAATACAAGGCGAGTCCGAGGAGGACTCGGAAACCCAAATCCCAGAGCAAGTTGGGCAGGAGGGGTTGCAATTGCAGGAGGTCGGCCGACAAGATCTGGAAGACGACGTTGGAGTGAGCTGCGCAGAGGTTGTTCTGGGGAGCTCTACTCCACGGCGGCGGCCCCCCACAATGACATATGACGAGTTTGAGGAGATGGAAGAGGAGGGTATGGACAATGTGGACATGGACCCAGATTTTGTTTGTGACCGAGAACATCGCCATCGTAGCAGCAGCACAGATGAGTCTGTTGAAGAACCCACTGCTGCACGAGTTCGCCTTGTGCCACAAGGTAGGCGGCGCGCAATTTCAGGCACCGCAAGCATGGAAGTTCAAGTGAGAGGCAAAAGAGGCGCAAACAGAAATCGCCAGCAAGGCAGGTGCTCCAAAGTCTGGGCTTTCTTTGAAGACTGCACTGAGGATGTTACCATGGTGATTTGCAAGGTGTGCAAGACCCGCCTGAGCAGGGGGAAAAGTATTAACAACCTCTCCACCACCAGCATGAGCCGCCACATGCTATCCAAACATCCCACTCTGTGGGCAAACTCGGCAGGACAGGGTACCAGCAACACTGCCTCCCTTGGGTTCACCAGACTCACCACCAGACCCGCCTCAGCAGCAGCAGTAGCCCAGCCATTGCGTGGTTCACAACATTCACAAACATCAGACGACGCTGACACTGTCACTTTCCGGAGTAGTGCTCTTGAGGTCTCCCAGTGTTCATCAAACACAACAACCAACAGCCCTTCCGTGTGCAGCGCTACGGTTCAGTTGTCTGTGTCGGAGATGTTTGAGCGCAAGAGGAAATTGCCAGCAAATGACCCCCGGGCTGTGGCAGTAACAGCCAGCATAGCCAAGCTTCTGGCCTGCGAAATGCTGCCATATCGAGTGGTGGAGACAAACAGCTTCAAGGGCATGATGTCAGTGGCCATCCCACGTTACGTGGTTCCCAGCCGCTACCACTTTGCACGCTCTGCAGTGCCTGAGTTGCATGAGCACGTGGTCAGCAAAATAACCCGAAGCTTGAAGAATGCCGTTGCCTGCAAGGTTCACCTCACCACTGACACCTGGACGAGTGCGTTCGGCCAGGGTCGATACATCTCCCTTACCGCGCACTGGGTGAACCTTGTGGAGCCTGGCAGCGATTCCTCACCTGCTACGGCGCGGGTGTTGCCCACGCCGCAAACAGCTGCACCGCCGTCCCTCCCACTGGATAACAACAGCAGCACCTACCTCTCTGACTCCTTCTCCTCCAACGCATCTCAAAGCTGTACCTCATCCGGAAACGCTAACCCAGCAGCAGTAGGATCGTGGAAGCAGTGCAGCACAGCTGTTGGCACGCGTCAGCAAGCGTTGCTGAAGCTGATCTGCCTTGGGGATAAGCAGCACACAGGGGAGGAAATTTGGAAGGGAATAAAGGAACAGACGGATTTGTGGCTGGCACCGCTGGACCTGAAACCGGGCATGGTTGTGTGTGATAATGGGAGTAATCTCATTCGCGCTTTAAGGTTGGCTAAGCTGACACACATCCCTTGCCTGGCGCACGTGATGAACCTAGTAGTTCAGCGGTTCCTGAGGACATACCCAGGCAGGGCCATGCAGAGGATTCTCAAGGGGGGGTGCTCAGATTTGAAAAAGGGGCCCTAATCGATAAATCGTGCTAAATTGTGTATGTAATACCCCTTCTCCAGAAAGCACTAGGCAGTCTTAACCCCCCCCCCCCCCCCACCACCACCACCACACACACACACACACACACACACACACACACACACACACCTTTATAGAAGTATCAGGCAGACTTTGTGTCTTCTTCCAACCAACTTCTTTGGTGCCACCACCCTCAAATCAGCAGTCATAGGTGCGCACTATTAGAGTGGGCACAGTGGAGCCTGATGTAGGCATGGATTCACCTTTCATTACTGGGACCTCTGTCCCTCTAGATCAGCACCCAAGCTTCTTTTCAGGCAAAGAAGCAGTGGTTGCCAATATGCAGTGGTTGCTAAGCATTAGTAGATGCAAAACTGCAGTAAGTGCCAAGGTGCAGTGGGTGCACAGATGCCGTGGGTGGTAAGACGCAAAGGTCCAGTTTGTGCTAAGTTGCAGTGGGTGGCGATGTGCCAAAGTACAGTCCGTGTCAATCTGCTGTGGGTACCAAGGTCCAGTTTGTATTGGGTGTTTATTTGCAGTGGATGCTATGCTGTATTGGGTGCTGAATGAGTAGCAGATGGTGATAAACAATAGTGGGTGCCATGTGAGTGCTGATTGGTACAGGGAGCCATGTGAGTGTTGGACATGAGTGAGTAGGGAGTGTCATGTGTGGTCTGGATGTGTGCCATGGGAGAGAACTGAGTCTCATATGGGTTCAGACCAAGGGTGGGTACTGGTTGCTATTTGAGTGCTGGCCATGGACGGGTACTGGGTGCATATAATGGCTTTGGAACTTTGTGCTGTGTGAGTACTATGCCATGTGGGTGTTGATTATGGGGGTTATAGGCAGGGCCGTGCAGAGGGTCCTTAAGTGGGGGGTGCTCAAATTTAAAAAAGGGGCTTGGCAATGCCTTCCCCCGCATGCCCCCCCCCCCTCCTCATTTCTGGCTAGGGGGGGGATTGATTGTCATGCTGCTGAATGCAGATGATGGGTGCCATGTAGGTTCTGGATGTAAGTACTGAGTGTCGTGTGGGTTCTGGCTATGGTTGGGTATCGAGTGTCATGCGGGTGTTGATTGCAAGAACTTAGTGCCATGTAAGATCTGGGTGCATGTACTGGATGTCATGTGGGTGCTGGATGCAGGTACCGGGTGTGACATGGGTGCGAATACTTGGCGCCATGCCTGTACTGGGTGCTGGCTTTGGGTGGGCTTTGGGCATCACATGGGTTTTGAATGCAGGTACTTTGGGTGCGGTTACGGGTTAAGTGGATACTTGGTGCAGATAGTGGGTTCCATGTGGAAACTGTGTGCAGGTGTGAGTCCTGGTTGCAATTTTAGGCCTGGGTGCAGATACTTGGTGTCATGTGAGTGTGAGTACTGGGTGTCAGCTATGAGGGGAAGGGGTGGCTGATGGGAAAAGTAGAGGTCAGTGTGGGTGCTGCAGGAAGGGGCAGGGCCATGCAGAGGATACTCAAGGGTGTGGTGCTCAAATTTGAAATCGATAAATCGTACTAAATTGTGTATATAATACCCCCTCTCCATAAAGCATAAGGCAGTCTTACCCCCCCCCCCCCCCCCCCAACACTCACACACCTTTATGGCAGTATTAGGCAGACTGTGTGTCTCCTTCCAACTCTTTTGGTGCTACCACTCTCAAATCAGCAGTGATAGGTGCCCACTGTTAGTGGGTTAGAGTGGGCACAGTGGATCCCACTGTAGAGGCACAGGGTCACCTTTCATTACTGGGACCTCTGTCCCTCTTGATCAGCACCCAAGCCTCTTTTCAGGCAAAGAAGTGGTTACCAATATGCAGTGGTTGCTAAGCATTAGTAGATGCAAAACTGCAGTAAGTGCCAAGGTGCAGTGGGTGCCCAGATGCAGTGGATGGTAAGACGCAAAGGTTCACTTTGTGGTAAGTTGCAGTGGGTGCCGAGATGTAAATGTAAAGTCTGTGTCAAGCTGCTTTGAGTACCAATGTCCAGTTTGTATTGGGTGTTTATTTGCAGTGGGTGCTATGCAGTATTGGGTGCTGAATGAGTAGCAGATGGTGATAAACAATAGTGGGTACCATGTGAGTGCTAATTGGTACAGGGAGCCATGTGAGTGTTGGACATGAGTGAGTAGGGAGTGCCATGTGTGGTCTGGATGTGTGCCATGGGAGAGTACTGTGTCTCATATGGGTTCGGACCAAGGATGGGTACTGGGTGCTATTTGGGTGCTGGCCATGGACGGGTACTAGGTGCATATAATGACTTTGGAACTTGGTGACGCGTGAGTACTGTGCCATGTGGGTGTGGATTATGGGGGTATGTGGGTCTTAGGTGCCAATACTGAGTGCCAAGTGGGTACTGGGAGTGAGTGCATGGTGACATATGGGTGATGGGTGCTAGCTAGTGGGATATTTGTTGTTATGTGGGTGCTAAAGACAGATGCTGGGTGCCATGTGGGTTCTGGGTGCTGGCACAGGGTGTCATGTGGATTCTGGCAGTATGGGTGTGTATCAACCATCATGTAGGTGTTGATTGCATGTACTCAGTCCCTTTTGAGTTCTGGGTGCAAGTACTGGATGTCATATGTGAGTGCTTGGTGTGGGTGCTGGGCACCAAGTGGAGGCTTAGTGCAACTGGAACTACTGCAGATGAAACATGTGGGTGTTGGGTGCAGGTACTAGGTGTCACATAGGTGCAAATACTTGGTGCCATGCCTGCACTGGGTGCTAGCTCTGGGTGGGTGTTGTGTGTCACGTGGGTTCTGAGTGCAGGTACATCGGGTGCTAGTACTGGTTATGTGAGTGGGTGCCATGTAGAGGCTGCGTGCAGGTGTGAGTAGTGAGTGACATGTCAGAGCTGGGTGCAAGTACTGTGCCATGTAGGTGTGAGTACTGGGAGCCAGCTATAGGGTGAAGGGGTGAGTATTGGGTGCAGGGTGCTTCGTGCAAGTACTATAGTGGGGGTTACTGGTTGAGTGTAATGTGGGTGCTGAATATTGGTGGGATTGCTGTGGGTGCAGGGGGTGGGAGGTCACTATGGGTGCTGCTATGAATGGCATAGTTTCTGCTAAGGGAGGTAGAGGTCAGTGTGGGTGCTGGGGAAAGGGTAGGCCACTGTGGGTGCTGGGAGAAGTCAGTGTGGTTACTGGAGGAGGGAGTGGATGCTGGGTGTTGGGAGAAGCCACTGTGGGTGCTGGCAATGGGAGAGGTCACTGTAGGTGCTGCTTTTGGGATGGGAGGTCCCTGTGGGTGCTGCAGGGGACAGGAGGGTAGCCACTGGGGGAGGGAAAAATCACTGTGGGTGCTGGGGGAGGGATAGGTCAGTGTGGGTGCTGGGGTAGGCAGGATCACTGCTAGAGCTGGGGAGGGAGAGGTCACTGTGGGTTCTAGGTGGAGGGAGAGGTCATTGTGGGTGCTAAATGGAGGAAGAGGTCACTGTGGGTGCTGGGTAAGAGAGAGGTCACTGTGGGTGCTAGGTGGAGGGAGAGGTCACTGTGGGTGCTAGGTGGAGGGAGAGGTCACTGTGGGTGCTAGGTGGAGGGAGAGGTCACTGTGGGTACTGGGGGAGGGAGAGGTCACTGTGGGTGCTAGGTGGAGGGAGAGGTCACTGTGGGTACTGGGGGAGGGAGAGGTCACTGTGGGTGCTGGGGGAGGGAGAGGTCACTGTGGGTACTGGGGGAGGGAGAGGTCAATATGGGTCCTAGGTGGAGGGAGAGGTCCCTGTGAGTGCTAGGGAAGGGAGTGGTCACTGGGTACTAGGTGGAGGGAGAGGTCACTATGGGTGCTGGGGGAGGTAGAGGTCAGTATGGGTCCTAGGTGGAGGGAGAGGTCAGTATGCCACACTAGCATTCCTGTCTGGGCCTCTTCACTCGAAAGTGTCCCGGGCGGGGGTGGAGCTTCCCGCGGGTGGGCGGAGCTTATCGCGGCCGGGGGCGGAGCTTATTTTGCGCGGCGAAAGGGGCCTTTTTTTGATGATTTTAAAAAGGGGGGTGCCTGGGCACCCAGAGCACCCCCCTGTGCACGTGCCTGGTTATAGGGTGTCATGTGGGTCTTAGGTGCAAATATTGAGTGCCAAGTGGGTACTGGGAGCAAGTACATGGTAACATCTGGGTAATGGGTGCTGGCTAGTGGGGTATTTGTTGTCATGTGAGTGCTAAATGCAGATGCTGGGTGCCATGTGGGTTCTGGGTGCTGGCACAGGGTGTCATGTGCATTCTGGCTGTATGGGTTGGTGTCAACCATCATGTAGGTGTTGATTGCAGTTACTAAAGCCCTTGTGAGTTCTGGGTGCAAGTACTAGATGTCATATGTGAGTGTTTGGTGTTTGTGCTGGGCACCAAGTGGAGGCTTAGTGCAACTGGAACTACTGCAGATGAAACATGTGGGTGTTGGGTGCAGGTACATGGGTGTGAATAGTTGGTGCATTGCCTGCACTAGGTGCTAGCTATGGGTGGGCATTGTGTGTCATGTGGATTCTGAGTGCAGGTACTTAGGGGGCTAGTACTGGTTTATGTGAGTTCAGATAATGTGCAAGCACTGTGCCAAGTGGGTGTGAGTACTGGGTGCCAGCTATAGGGTGAATGATGCAAGTACTAAGTGCCATATGGAGGTCGGATATACTGTAAGTATTGGGTGAAAGTTGCTTGGTGCAAGTACTGGGTGCTTGTTATAGTGGTGGTTACTGGTTGAGTGTAATGTGGGTGCTGAATATTGGTGGGATTGCGGTGGGTGCAGGGAGTGGGAGGTCACTGTGGGTACTGCTATGAATGGCATAGATGCTGATAGGGGAGGTAGAGGTCAGTGTGGTTGCTGGGGGAGGTAGAGGTCAGTGTGGGTGCTGGTGGAAGGGTAGGTCACTGTGGGTTCTGTGGAAGGAAGAGGTCAGTATGAGTGCTGGAGGAAGGGGAGGTCACTGTGGGTGCTGGGAGAGGTCATTGTAGTTATTGGAGGAGGGAGTAGTTGTGGATGCTGTGTGTTGGGAGAGATCAGTGTAGGCGCTGCTTTTGGGATGGGAGGTCCCTGTAAGTGCTGCAGGGGACAGGAGGGTAGCCTCTGGGGGAGGGAAAGATCACTGTGGGTGCTGGGGGAAGGATAGGTCAGTGTGGGTGCTGGGGTAGGCAGGATCACTGCTAGATTTGGGGAAGGAGAGGTGATTGTGGGTGGTAGGTGAAGGGAGAGGTCACTGTGGGAGGGAGAGGTCACTGTGGGTGCTGGTGGAGGGAGAGGTCACAGTGGGTGCTAGGTGGATGGAGAGGTCACTGTGGGTGCTAGGTGGAGGGAGAAGTCACTGTGGGAGGGAGAGGTCACTGTGGGAGGGAGAGGTCACTGTGGGAGGGAGAGGTCACTGTGGGAGGGAGAGGTCACTGTGGGTGCTAGGTGGAGGGAGAGGTCACTGTGGGTGCTAGGTAGAGGGAGAGGTCACTGTGGGTGCTAGGTGGAGGGAGAGGTCACTGTGGGTGCTAGGTGGAGGGAGAAGTCACTGTGGGAGGGAGAGGTCACTGTGGGAGGGAGAGGTCACTGTGGGAGGGAGAGGTCACTGTGGGTGCTAGGTGGAGGGAGAGGTCACTGTGGGTGCTAGGTAGAGGGAGAGGTCACTGTGGGTGCTAGGTGGAGGGAGAGGTCACTGCTAGAGCTGGGGAGGGAGAGGTCACTGTGGGTGCTAGGTGGAGGGAGAAGTCACTGTGGGTGCTAGGTGGAGGGAGAAGTCACTGTGGGTGCTAGGTGGAGGGAGAAGTCACTGTGGGTGCTAGGTGGATGGAGAGGTCCCTGTGGGTGAGGGAGAAGTCACTATGGGTGCTTGGGGAGGTAGAGGTCAGTATGGGTCCTAGGTGGAGGGTGAGGTCAGTATGCCACACTAGGATTCCTATCCAGGCCTCTTCACATGAAAGTGCCCCAGGCGGAGGCGGAGCTTCTCGCGGGTGGGCGGGGCTTACCGCGGTAGGGGCGGGGCTTATTTTGCGCGATCAGAGGGGCCTTTTTTGCTGATTTTTAAAAAGGGGGGGGGGTGCCTGGGCACCCAAAGCACCCCCCTCTGCACGTGCCTGTACCCAGGCGTGGCCGATCTTCTGTTGAAGGTGCGTCGAGTGGCCAAACATTGTAGAACTTCCAGTACTGCTTCGGGGGCACTCGCCAAGATGCAGGAGCGCTTCAATCTCCCCCACCATCGCTTGCTGTGTGATGTCCCTACGCGCTGGAATTCTACGCTGCACATGCTAGCCCGCTTTTGCGAGCAGAAGAGTGCAGTGGTCCAGTACATGACGGCGCAGTACCGAGGCGCATCCGGACAGCTGCCAAGCTTCTGTGGATCCGATTGGGCCAACATGTTGGACCTCTGCCAAGTCCTCCAAAATTTTGAGCAATCCACGTTGCTTGTGAGCAGTGACAACTCTTCAGTCAGCATTACCATACCACTGCTGTGTTTACTGAAGAGGTCAATGTTGAAAATCAAGGAAACAGCTGTCATGATGCAACTGGGGGAATCTGAAGGAGAAAACGATCAGCGTGATGGTACCAACATCAGGCCATCCGCCTCAGGAAACGCTGGCCCCAGCAGCTATGACGAAGAAGAGGAGGAGGAACAGCTGGAGTTGGAGCAGGAATTTCATGCCACCACTGACGAGGGCCAGAGCGGTGCACGTTGGACTTCCACAATTCAGCGCGAATGGTCAGCAGAAGCAGACCAGGAGAAAGGTGACGACTATGATGCATCACAACAACTATCACAACGCTCACAAGAGGATGATGAGGATTCTGGTAGGACTCTGGCACACATGGCTCAATTCATGCTAGACTGCATTGAACGCGACCCACGCATTGTGCGCATTCTGGACAACACCAATTACTGGGTTTATACCCTTCTGGATCCACGGTACAAACACAATGTTCCAAAACTGCTTGAAGAAAGAGTCAGACAGGTCAAAATGGAACAATACCAGCAGGCCCTTGTGGAGACTTTAGAGAGGAGATTGACATCCTCCCCCTCCTCTAGCCAGTTGTACGCCGACAGACTGACTTCCGCAAACCCAGGACGACCAGGAGGGCAGCAAACAACGCAAGCCGCAGCTAGTGCCCAAAAGGGAATGGTATCGGCAGTGTCCTTGGAGTGGGAAAATTTTCTGACACCCATGCAGCAGCAGCCCACTGAACAGCAAGCATGCAGATCCACCTCCAACACCGATCGCCTGGAGAAGATGGTCAAGGACTACATGTCAGATGACGTAGCTGTGTCGAACAATCCATCTGCACCCTTCAACTATTGGGTATCGAAGCTAGACACCTGGCACGAACTGGCAATGTACGCAATAGAGGTGCTGGCTTGCCCGGCAGCCAGCGTTATGTCGGAACGCTGTTTCAGTGCTGCCGGAGGCATCGTCACAGATCGGCGTATCCGCCTCTCCACAGAAAATGCAGACCGTCTGACTCAAATTAAAATGAATCAATCCTGGATTGGAATTGACTACGCAACACTCCAGGACCCCAACCAAGTAACATGACCAATGAACATCTTGGATGGTGTAGCGTTTCCGGTCCCTGTTTATTGAACCTCTCATCTGTATTACATTTATGACTGCATGGCGGCAAAAAGCATTGCTGATATATCCGCACGCTTTTTGTCCTCATGCAAGGCCTGGGTTGTTGTGTCTCAAAAAGCATGGCCTTCTCCTCCTGCGCCTCCTCCTGTTCCATCACGTCTGCTGCTGCTGGGTTAGCGTTGCCGCGTGGTCCCTGTTTATTGAACCACTTATCTTTATTACATTTATGACTGCATGGCGGTACAAAGCATGCTATCCGCACGCTTTTTGACCTCATGCAAGGCCTGGGTTGTTGTGTCTCAAAAAGCATGGCCTTCTCCTCCTGCGCCTGCTCCTGTTCCATCACGTGTGCTGCTGCTGCTGCTGCTGCTGGGTTAGCGTTGCCGGTCCCTGTTTATGGAACCTCTTATCTTTATTACATTTATGACTGCATGGCGGTACAAAGCATGCTATCCGCATGCTTCTTGTCCTCATGCAAGGCCTGGGTTGTTGTGTCTCACAAAGCGTGGCCTTCTCCTCCTGCGCCTCCTCCTGTTCCATCACGTCTGCTGCTGCTGGGTTAGCGTTGCCGCGTGGTCCCTGTTTATTGAACCACTTATCTTTATTACATTTATGACTGCATGCCGGTACAAAGCATGCTATCCGCATGCTTCTTGTCCTCATGCAAGGCCTGGGTTGTTGTGTCTCAAAGCGTGGCCTTCTCCTCCTGCGCCTCCTCCTGTTCCATCACGTGTGCTGCTGCTGCTGCTGGGTTAGCGTTACCGGTCCCTTTTCGTGGAACCTCTTCTCTGTATTACATTTATGACTGCATGGCGAAAAAAAGCATGTTACCTGTGCAAAGAAACATGACATTTTCCACATTTAAAAGACAGTTTTTCCTTTGAAACTTTACAATCAATTTTCTCAAAAACTATAAGCTCTTTTTGCAAAAAATGTTTTCCTCTTGTACCCACTCCCAAGGTGCACATACCCTGTAAATTTGGGGTATGTAGCATGTAAGGAGGCTTTACAAAGCACAAAAGTTCGGGTCCCCATTGACTTCCATTATGTTCGGAGTTCGGCTCGAACACCCGAACATCGCGGCCATGTTCGGCCTGTTCGGCCCGAACCCGAACATCTAGATGTTCGCCCAACACTAGTCTCCTCCCCTCAGACAGTTTGGTGCCTCCCCTCTCAGTACAGAGCTGTCAGTGCTGAGTGTTCTGTGCCAACAAATGCTGACAATGACAGTTCTAACTTGAGTATAAAAGGCACCAGTTAGTTTGGCCAGAAGGCAGGGTCGTTTTTAGGCACAGGCAAACCAGGCAGATGCCTAGTGTGACACCTACAGGAGGGAGCACCACAGAGCTGTTCTTACCACACTGTGAGTTATTTAATTCTTATAGACAATTGCTAGTTCCAATCTAGGTTGCCAATCATCTCTTGAGGAACTCCGGTGAAAATAATGTAACAAAAAAAAGTGCTTTAGGTTTACAATAATTATGTATAAATGTTTGTCAGTTTTTGCCCATTGCTTTCTTCTCCCTGATTTACATTCTGACATTTTTGACATGGGGACATTTTTACTGCTGGCAGGTGATGTCAGTGGAAATAGCCGCTGCTTGCTTTTATTGCAGTTGAAAACAGCTGTAAATAGCTATTTCCCACAATGCAACGAGGTTCACAGACAGGAAACTGCCAGGACCATGGTCCTCACAGATTCCTATAGGAGGGGTTTCACCACAATATCAGCCATACAGAGCCGCCTGATGATCCGTTTGTGAAAAAAAATAAATTTCTCATGTAAAAGGGGGTCTCAGCTACTGATTGGGATAAAGTTCAATTCTTGGTCACGGTTTCTCCTTAAATACTGACATCACTAAGTTGTGCAGGTTCTGGGGCAATACGTTATTTAACAGAGGCGCAGAGTAGAGTAAAATATTTTAAAAAACTGTTTAAAAAGGGAGGTACTGGTGGACTTAACTGCCCAAGCAGATTCACACAAGTCAATTTCTAAGCAAAAAAAATCTCTTTATTCATAGTTCCAAATTTTGCAACGCATTTCACGGGTCTCTAACCGATTCATCAAGCCATATTGGCAATTGGCGCGAGTGGTGGGAGTGATAATTAAAATCTATGGCAGGGAAAACAGGTCCAAAACATGGCGTAGACTTCAATTAGTCTGGTCTGGAAGTGGTTTAAGAGATGGCATCACTGGTTCCAATAGGAAAGGGATCAATCATGGTAATGCCTAAACGGCCACTACTAATTAGATTAACAAATAGCATAACAGTGATACTGCAGTTGCTGTTAATTTGTTAATTAAGCTGTAATTGATCTAGATTTGATCTGCATTAATTGCTGCAACTTGTCTGGAGTTCTAATCTCCAGTACAATACATATTTAGACATTTGAAGACCCAGGCTGTACATAAGCAGTATTACATACCACTCATTACAATTATAGGATGAGTGTTTTATCTCTTAATTGAGTGAGGCTTGTGAAGTGTATCTGGCCTGATAATAATTGTGCATTCTTCAGTGGCAAAGCTAAAGAGCTGTGGGCCCCGATGCAAGTTTTACATTGGGGCCCCCTAAGCACTCTACACATAACAATTGATACGGCGCACCAAAACCTGCCAATGGAAACCACAGTGTCAGAGGTGCAAGAAGGGGATGGGGAACAGCTTGTTAATGATTACCACTATTCAAAGTATCTATAGAAGTGATTATTATGAGCACAGGACCAATAGAGAGCTTATACTGTAGTTGAGGGAGGGCCCTTCGGGGCCCCTCTGACTCAAGGGCCCCGATGCAGTCGCAACCTCTGCAACCCCTATTGCTACGCCCCTGGCATTCTTTATAGGCTTATTTTAAGAATTAACCTCATCCTGAGCAGCAACATTCTGCATATAAAGTATCAGTGTCAGAATCCGCTCTGCTGGCCTTGATTCCATGGACAGTTTTGTCTCCTATGCAGGCTACATAGTTCAGTCCGAGGAAAAGAGGCCTTTCTGTCAGTTTGCAAGGCTGACTGATTTGCATCTACTTATCTTGCAATCTGCTTGTCTGCTTCCTTTGAAGGTTTCCAGTATAAATGTCACTTCCTCCCAGAATTCCTTGCTCGACATGGTTTCTGTTTGGTGAGATTAACCTTGGAGCCTCAGCCTCTTTTGTATCTTGTTGCGAATATTCTAGTGTAGTTAATTCTTGGGGAGTTCACCCTGCACTCCTACTAGTGCTGTCAGGTTCTGTATTATTTGTACTGTTTATTCCTGTCTTGTTTTGTCCTGTCCTTGCGATTGTACTGTCACCTGCGGTGGCTGACAGTGAATCGTTTTTCCTAGATCGCATTCGCCCTAGCGTTAGGTGGTGGATCTCCCTTGTCTGAGTCTTGGAGTATAACCTTAGCTGCGGTTGCTACTGGTTACTCCTTCTGTCTGTCTTGTCTAGAACAAACGCTTGCTGTTGTCTGGTGTGAGGCAACCGATTAGCAAGCGTTCCCCTCTTGTCTGTATCTTGGAGTATAACCTTAGCTGCGGTTGCTATTGGTTACTCCTTCAGTCTGTTTTGTCTGAAACGAACGCTTGCTGTTGTCTGGTGTGAGACAACCGATTAGGAAGCGTTCCCGCTATCTGTTTGGCTTTGTTCTCTGTGTACATTTGTTAGTCAGGGTTGGTACGTTTTGTCACTGTTGCGCTTAACGTGCGGTGACCATGATATTAACGCGCTTGTCACTGTTGCGCATAACGTGCGGTGAACGCGCTTAGCTAGTTCTTTGTTAATTTCCTTGGCGTTCAGATTGTGGTTATTTGCTGTGTCTTCCTTACTCAATTCATGCTCTGTTTTTGCTCAGTCTTGTGTTGCTGATAGCAATCGCCTCTCTTGCGATTAGCTTTCTCACTCTGGTCTGTTCTGATGTGATATGTCTACCGTCGCTAAGTGGCGACTAGATTGGTAGACATTCATATAGTCTGTCTCTGTTCTTGCTTTCTTCTGTGTTGCTACTTTGTTGCCCAGTCTTGCTTGTACAATTTCAATCTAGCATCTGTGGCTGTACAGAGGACTTATTCCTCTGTACTCCACAGCTCCATCTGCTGGTTGGTATTCTCCTCTACAAATATTTTCTGGGTACTTTGCTTCTGTGACTGTGGGGATTTCCTTTTGCTTCAGCGCACTTGGTGTGCGCTGACTGGAAATCGCCCGCAGATCATTACAATCAGTTTGTTATTGGTGCCTGCAAAACTAATTAATGTGGGCTACCATCTTCCTACTCACAAGACTGAGTGGGAAGGTGGAGGAAGAAAAAGGTGCTTTGCCAGGAGCACCAAGATGGCTAAAACCAGCCCTATCTTGTATATAGGAAAAGTGGCTGGGCACCTCCATACATACAATATATACATGCTATGGTGGACTTTTTACATGGGCTTAGATCATTCCAGTGAGCCTTGAGAGTTGGTCCTGTGCACCTCCTTTCTCTACCTTTACCAGAAACCAGCCCTATCCCTGGGTGATGTTGATTGAATATCTGTAATGTGTAATATTTTACTAGCAGCTTTGTGGCTGTATTTGTGTTGGGTTTTCAGCACTGTTCCCCATTGTTCTTGAACAAAAGCCCTTCAGCTTTGTAACTCTCACTGATTTCCCCACTTCAATCTAACCCCCTAACAATTATTTCCTGATGCCTAACTTCAACCCCCGTGCCCAACGTAAAGCCCTTCATTCTAGTACTTGTGGGTCATGTCCATTTATAGTGACCTGCTTCATTTTCTGGATTCCCGCAGAGGGCCTGATAGTCAACATCCCATTAATAAATGGGTATTACACCAATTAGCAGAGTGTAATTATATGAAACAAGCTGCCTTCTTGAAATTGCACAGCTGACTTCATTAAATCTGGCTTTTACTGGGGGATACAGGTAAGTGAATATAATTATTCTAATTATACAGCTCATAATCTTGATGATCAATGTCACTCAAAGTAAGGGTGCATCACATAAGATGCTCTGGGCAAATTTTCCAAAAGTTAAAGAGGAACTTCAGCCTAAACAAACATACTGTCATTAAGTTACATTAGTTATGTTAATTAAAATAGATAGGTAATATAATCTCTTACCCACACTGTTTTAAAAGAACAGGCAAATGTTTGATTTCATGATGGCAGACATCTTTTTGGTTGAAAGGAGGTGACAGGGAGCATGAGGCACAGTTCCAACTGTCCTGTGTCCTGAGCACCTCTCCCAGTTGCTAGGCAACGTGAATAACAACATAGGAAATCCCATCATGCTCTGCACAGCATCAGGGAAAAAAAGCCTGGGCTTTTTTCTTTGATGGGTGGAGCTTAGGTAAAAATGCAGCTCAAAATGATGCTTTGGTAAGAAAAACAAAGTTCTGATGATGTGAAACTGTTAAAGAAACACCAAGACTTTTCAGTTCTGCTGAGTAGATTTTTAGTCCGGAGGTTCACTTTAAGTCACATTCTTTAAATTACCATCAAGTTTTAATATACCATAACTATTATTAAAGAGCCACTCCTACAGGAACACCTGTCAGAACCCTAAAGGTGCGTACACACGTCCAACTTTACGCCTGATTGTCGTTTAAACTGGTAATTTGAACGACTTGAAGCGCAAACAACAAATCATTCAAACATCCTGTACACACTGACCAACAAAGCGGCTGATATCCTAAATTAGATGTCGTTTAACCAACCCGATAATGGACAATGGACTGGATAGAACAATGGACTAGATTAAACCTCTGATCAAGCGACTGTATGTTTGAACGTCTATTAGTTGGACAATCGACTAGAAGCGGATCGGGCAAACCGGCTATTACCAGTCGCTCGACTGTGCGTACACACATCCAATTTGTCGTTTAATCCACAAGTCGGACGACAAATTGGGCGGAAAATCAGGACGTGTGTACGTACCTCTAGAAAACAGAGAAAATTAACAAAAAATAGTACACACTGATAAATTACTGTATGTCAAGGAAAATTACATGTCAAAATGATAAGTAGTTTTGGGGATACTTGCTGCTGAAATAATATACAGTACATATTTAGATGTAAAAACTGACTCCACACCTTCCATTGACAGAGTCTTTGTGTTGGTTCAATAATAGGACAGGTGGCCTGGACTGAGGGACAAGGGGCAGGATTCGCAATGCTTTTTCACCTGTTTTCCTCTGTTTTCACCTTATCTATGGTACATGTTTAAGCCCCCCAAAAATATAATATAATTAAGGTAAGAAAAGTAATATTGAAATGAAGTGAATAAGGAACAATTTGCTTTGTGTGATTATTTTTAGGTAAATGTGATGAAAGGCCCAGTGCAGACCCCCCTATACTGTAACACCCTACGAAAATATCTGCCGCTACCGCCCCAACGCCAAGGACTAATCTCTCAGATATATGCCCTCTTAACCCGCCCATCCCCACCCGTAACACATCTTTACACTTCTAGATGCGAAACCGACCTAGGTGACTCTAAAGACAGAGAAGACTGGCTTGACATATGGAGCAGAGTCTCTAGCTGCTTCTACAACTTATATATACTGGAAGCTGCTTACCAAGTTATGACTCGCTGGTATTTAGTCCCAGCACGTATAGCCGAAGTATTTCCATCTGCCAACCCTTACTGCTTCCGAGGCTGCAGGGTACCTGGCGATATGTTGCACACTTGGTGGACTTTTCCACGACTCACAAGATTATGGTGCCAAGTATATAAGCTACTTTCCTCCCTCTTCCACAAGCCTATCTCTAGAAACCCCTGGCAAGCTTTACTACATGAAAAGATAGAAGCTTTAACTCTACCACAAAACAAATTAGCCTCCATAGTTCTCTCAGCAGCCACTAGTGTTGGGCGAACAGTGTTCGCCACTGTTCGGGTTCTGCAGAACATCACCCTGTTCGGGTGATGTTCGAGTTCGTCCGAACACCTGATGGTGTTCGGCCAAACTGTTCGGCCATATGGCCGAACTAAGAGCGCATGGCCGAACGTTACCCGAACGTTCGGCTAGCGCTGTGATTGGCCGAACGGGTCACGTGTAGTGTTGGGCGAACATCTAAATGTTCGGGTTCGGGCCGAACATTGTCGCGATGTTCGGGTGTTCGAGCCGAACTCCGAACATAATGGAAGTCAATGGGGACCCGAACTTTCGTGCTTTGTAAAGCCTCCTTACATGCTACATACCCCAAATTTACAGGGTATGTGCACCTTGGAAGTGGGTACAAGAGGAAAAAAAATTTAGCAAAAAGAGCTTATAGTTTTTGAGAAAATCGATTTTAAAGTTTCAAAGGAAAAACTGTCTTTTAAATGCGGGAAATGTCTGTTTTCTTTGCACAGGTAACATGCTTTTTGTCGGCATGCAGTCATAAATGTAATACAGATAAGAGGTTCCAGGAAAAGGGACCGGTAACACTAACCCAGCAGCAGCACACGTGATGGAACAGGAGGAGGGCGGCGCAGGAGGAGAAGGCCACGCTTTGAGACACAACAACCCAGGCCTTGCATGAGGACAAGAAGCGTGCGGATAGCAATTTGCATTTTGTCGCCATGCAGTCATAAATGTAATACAGATGAGAGGTTCAATAAACAGGGACCGGAAACGCTAACCCATCACAGATGTTCATTGTTCATGTTACTTGGTTGGGGTCCGGGAGTGTTGCGTAGTCGTTTCCAATCCAGGATTGATTTATTTTAATTTGAGTCAGACGGTCTGCATTTTCTGTGGAGAGGCGGATACGCCGATCTGTGATGATGCCTCCGGCAGCACTGAAACAGCGTTCCGACATAACGCTGGCTGCCGGGGAAGCCAGCACCTCGATTGCGTACATTGCCAGTTCGTGCCAGGTGTCTAGCTTCGATACCCAATAGTTGAAGGGTGCAGATGGATTGTTCAACACAGCTATGCCATCTGACATGTAGTCCTTGACCATCTTCTCCAGGTGATCGGTGTTGGAGGTGGATCTGCACGCTTGCTGTTCTGTGTGCTGCTGCATGGGTGTCAGAAAATTTTCCCACTCCAAGGACACTGCCGATACCATTCCCTTTTGGGCACTAGCTGCGGCTTGTGTTGTTTGCTGCCCTCCTGGTCGTCCTGGGTTTGCGGAAGTCAGTCTGTCGGCGTACAACTGGCTAGAGGAGGGGGAGGATGTCAATCTCCTCTCTAAAGTCTCCACAAGGGTCTGCTGGTATTCTTCCATTTTGACCTGTCTGACTGTTTCTTCAAGCAGTTTTGGAACATTGTGTTTGTACCGTGGATCCAGAAGGGTATAAACCCAGTAATTGGTGTTGTCCAGAATGCGCACAATGCGTGGGTCGCGTTCAATGCAGTCCTAGGCCGAAGAGGTCATAGCCTAGGGTCACAAAAACCTGTTTATTTGGGCAATTTCAATGGTAGTGATGCTGACGTACATAAATCTCAGCCATGGCCGTTAGCAACGTCTGAATTTCACGAAATGTCTCATGCAGGTAGAAGACATATTGTTAGACTTGGATTCCAAAGATGGGGTCCCTACATCTCTGCAAACCAGAGTTACAGGGGTGCAAAATTGGTAAAATCCCCCATAGGCTTTCATTGCCTCCCTATTTCACTTTCCACATCTTTTCTTCTACCTGCATGAGACATTTCGTGAAATTCAGACGTTGCTAACGGCCATGGCTGAGATTTATGTACGTCAGCATAACTACCATTGAAATTGCCCAAATAAACAGGTTTTTGTGACCCTAGGCTATGACCTCTTTGGCCTAGGGGCCCGAAACTCACCAGTCATGTTCCCCCTAAGGGTGCCTACAATGCTAGAAAATTTGCCACTGCTGAGCAATTGCCCTTTGAAAAGATGTGAGATTTTGGAACTGTAAATAGGAGGCCCAATGAAAGCCTATGGAGATTTTACCAAATTTGGAGCCCTGTAACTCTGGTTTGCAGAGATGTAGGGAACCCATCTTTGGAGCCCAAGTCTAACAATATGTCTTCTACCTGCCTGAGACATTTCGTGAGATTCAGACCTTGCTAACGGCCATTGCTACGATTTATGTACGTCAGACTCGCCACCATTGAAATTGCCCAAATAAACAGGTTTTTGTGACCCTAGGCTATGACCTCTTCGGCCTAGGACTGCATTGAACGCGACCCACGCATTGTGCGCATTCTGGACAACACCAATTACTGGGTTTATACCCTTCTGGATCCACGGTACAAACACAATGTTCCAAAACTGCTTGAAGAAACAGTCAGACAGGTCAAAATGGAAGAATACCAGCAGGCCCTTGTGGAGACTTTAGAGAGGAGATTGACATCCTCCCCCTCCTCTAGCCAGTTGTACGCCGACAGACTGACTTCCACAAACCCAGGACGACCAGGAGGGCAGCAAACAACACAAGCCGCAGCTAGTGCCCAAAAGGGAATGGTATCGGCAGTGTCCTTGGAGTGGGAAAATTTTCTGACACCCATGCAGCAGCACACAGAACAGCAAGCGTGCAGATCCACCTCCAACACCGATCGCCTGGAGAAGATGGTCAAGGACTACATGTCAGATGGCATAGCTGTGTTGAACAATCCATCTGCACCCTTCAACTATTGGGTATCGAAGCTAGACACCTGGCACGAACTGGCAATGTACGCAATAGAGGTGCTGGCTTGCCCGGCAGCCAGCGTTCTGTCGGAACGCTGTTTCAGTGCTGCCGGAGGCATCGTCACAGATCGGCGTATCCGCCTCTCCACAGAAAATGCAGACCGTCTGACTCAAATTAAAATGAATCAATCCTGGATTGAAAACGACTACGCAACACTCCCGGGACCCCAACCAAGTAACATGAACAATGAACATCTGTGATGGGTTAGCGTTTCCGGTCCCTGTTTATTGAACCTCTCATCTGTATTACATTTATGACTGCATGGCGACAAAATGCAAATTGCTATCCGCACGCTTCTTGTCCTCATGCAAGGCCTGGGTTGTTGTGTCTCAAAGCGTGGCCTTCTCCTCCTGCGCCACCCTCCTCCTGTTCCATCACGTGTGCTGCTGCTGGGTTAGCGTTACCGGTCCCTTTTCCTGGAACCTCTTATATGTATTACATTTATGACTGCATGCCGACAAAAAGCATGTTACCTGTGCAAATAAAACAGACATTTCCCGCATTTAAAAGACAGTTTTCCCTTTGAAACTTTAAAATCGATTTTCTCAAAAACTATAAGCTCTTTTTGCTAAAAAAATTTTCCTCTTGTACCCACTCCCAAGGTGCACATACCCTGTAAATTTGGGGTATGTAGCATGTAAGGAGGCTTTACAAAGCACGAAAGTTCGGGTCCCCATTGACTTCCATTATGTTCGGAGTTCGGCTCGAACACCCGAACATCGCGGCCATGTTCGGCCTGTTCGGCCCGAACCCGAACATCTAGATGTTCGCCCAACACTAGCAGCCACTATGACAATTGCGCAAAACTGGAAAAAGCCTTTGGTCTCTATCACTAGAGTGAAATCCAGAATCAACACAATAATGTTAAACGTGAAGTTAACCATCATCCTTAGGGACACCCATAAAAAGTTTGAAAAAGTCTGGGATCCCTGGATCCGCCTGGAACATCCAAATCTGGAGACATCTCTTATTTCTAGGCTGTGAGGTGGACCCCTCTTCTTCTTCTTCTTCTTCTTCTTCTTCTTTTTGCTCTTGTTCTTGCTCTCTCTTCTCTCACTTCCTCTCTCCTTTCCTTCCTTCTCTTCCTCTTCTTTCTTGTTCTCATTTACACCACTCCCTAATGAAGCTGCTGACTATAATCTCTCCTGTCCGGCCTGCCTATCACTGGACGACAGGCACCCAGGACTGAAATTAGAAGACCCAATATTGACTTGGGTCCTCCCCAACCCTCATATTCCCTTTAGCAAGCCCCAGGTAGCTGGACTTGATCCCCTGAGGGCTCAATATAGTTTTCAGATAGTGGTACCTCGATTTCTATAAGCAAATTAACTAATGATCATTACATTGTACTGCAGAAGAACCCGTATCCTTCCCTTCCACTATGTAATGTTTTTATGCAGAGCATATTTGTACGAGACGTTCCCCTTGTTTCTACTGTGTTGTTTTCTTTCTATGCACTGTTTGACTCTTTCAAAATCAAACATTTCAATAAAAACTTTGAAAACAGAAATCTAAAAAATGCTGCAGCCCCCCGAGTTTGTATTTGTGGAAAAAACGCACCGCTCTGGTGTGCACCAGCCCATTCACTTTCATTAGCCAAACGGTTTTCCCCCTGCAAGCATTTTAAAAACCGCTCCAGAACCGCTCTGGTGTGCACCAGCCCAAAGGGTATTTTTTATCACTTAGGTGATTAAGTCATTTACAAGAAGTTTTGTGAAAAGAGCCCAGTGCATTTTGCAGGCGTATTCCTGCTTCCTCAAGTCCAATATCAAACCTATGAGATTATAAAGCTCTATACAGAAAAAAAAAAACATGTAATAAAAACAAAGTGCCCAGCATAATACAGTTTCACATTTGGGACCTTATTCAATTCAGTTTTAGTCTCTACGGAGATGATTTTCAATCTTCTGTTTAAAATAAATTTTCAGCACTCTACAGTTGAAAAAGTACCAAAAACTAGGTAAAAAAAAGTTCTATCAAAATTATTCTTAGTGTTTTGTTGCTTGACCTGACAGGTTTCGCCCTCTCGTCCATATTGGATATATGCCTGCCTATTCTTAATACCCATGACGGCATTGAGAGGGCGAAACTGCTCGGGTTGAGAGTGGACATACCATTTTGAATCACTGTACCACCATGGGTGGAATGCACTTATTTCTGTCGGGCCCTAATTGGTTTAGGATCCTGGATGTAACACTGGTGATTTTATTTACTGAAGAAACTACTATTAACAAATCTTTATGAAGTGGATATTGTAAATGATGTGTTTCCCTGTATTGTTTTAAAAAAGCATGGGACGGTGCTCAGTGCCTCTCGGAGATGCCCTCCTCCGTGCTTTCACAGAGGTTGGTACTTTACTTGGCCTGAGGAAGTGGGCTTATAACCACGAAATGTGTTGCTTGTGCAAAATACCTTTTAGTGTCATTTGAGAGTTAATTCATTTTAGGGAGGTATGGTAATGTAACAGATCATTAGGACTAAATAGAACAAAAGCTTAAGATTTAGTCATTTGTTTGAAGGGTCTCCTGGAGCTTAAAGAGAAACCGTTACCAAGAATTGAACTTCATCCCAATCAGCAGCTGATACCCTCTTTCCCATGAGAAATCTATTCCTTTTCACAAACAGACCATCAGGGGCTCTGTATGGCCGATTTTGTGGTGAAATCCCTTCTAAAGTGTGATGTCAGCGCCTCACAGCACTGAGGTCCTGACATCACACTGTGCGAGCCTTGTTGCATTGTGGGAAATAGCAGCTGTTTCCAACTGCCAAAAATGCAAACAGCATCTCCTTCCAGTGACATCACCTGCCAGCAGTTAAAATGTCGCCATGTGATAAATGTCAGAATGTAAATCAGGGGGAGGAAAGATTTTACAATGGGCAAACACTGACAAAATCATTTATACATAATTATTGTAAAAATTAAAGAGAATCTGTACTGTGAAAATGTTACATAAATAAAAGTACCAGCCTGTTTGTGGTCTTCTCCTAGCCCCCTCTGTGACATTTTCACCACTCCCCCACTGGCGTTTTCAGACGGGGGTTCGGGGGTTCCAGATGTATGGAAACCCCCCCCCCCCCTGAGACTCCTGTACCTTTAAAAAAAATTCCCTGAAATCACTGAAGTGTGCAAGCTGGTAAATACACAAAAGCTTGCCTCCTCCAGGGTCTGTGGGAAAAACTCAGCTCTCTCACTATTGTCAAGACTGCATGTAGACAGCTACATAAGGTAAAACAAAAGTTTGCTTTCCTAAAACAGAAAGAATTTGCGATAATTCAGGTTGGAGTGAGCTCGAGATGTCTCCCAGGCACCACTGCTGAATATATGCAAATTAACCATTGTACCCTTAGAAGCTAAACACACCTCCAGAACCGCTGGAATGCAATGATGTGTCAGCTTGTTAATATGTACAGAGCCATAATAATCCAACATGCATACAGACTGTTTCGGATTGTTTGATCCTCATCAGTGCATGGCATGGATTAATTTGGCTCTATGGAGTAGGGCTTGTAAATCCGAGAGGCACAGACTAACCAGCAAGCTCATGGTGACCCAGAACTCATTGGGGTGTGTAGTCCCTTACACACCCCAATGAGTTCTGGGTCACCATGAGCTTGCTGGTTAGTCTGTGCCTACATAAGGTATTCACAGGTTGAAAAGTTTTTGACAGTCTCTAAACTCCAGGAGGGCTGCCTGCAGCTTGTGTGAGAGGCTGACCACATCCTCCATACCCCTATGGATGGTATACCTATAATCATTCCCCTATTCCCACAATCCTCCCCACTATGTTGTTAATGTTTTGTTTTGGCAATGCTAAATGTATTTGGTCCTGCCAATAAAGCTTTTTTGGATTTGGCTGGCAAGGACAGGAGACACATTACATGCAAGTAGCCTGTGTGATGTGGGACTGCAATACAGATACTCTCTCCACATTCACCATTGTTCCCCCCCTTCCCCTAGTGCTGGCTGGAAGGGGGGCAATCTCCTCCCAGGCCCCCTTTCATTCAGTGATTTAGGGCTGGTCTGGTGTATTCAGGTTTGTTGTTGTAAGGCAATGTAAAATACTTGGCTAGCTGATAAAAGTGCAATTAGAGGGCAGGCAAGCTGGTAAATATCCACAGCATGATGCAGAGCTTGCCTGGAGGGTCCATTAGCAAAAATCTGTCTGGTCTCTCCTCATTGTTATAATGGCTGCATGTGTGGATAAGGTGTTAAACAAGTGAAAAGTTTTTTACAGTCCCTAGACTCCAGGAGGGCTGCTTTCTGACTTGTGTGAGAGATCAGCAGGGACATGAGACCTATTACAGGCAAGTAGCCTCTGTGTGATTGCAATACAGATACGCTCTCTGCTCCATGTCAGGCTATTCTCAGTCTCTCTCCACTCCTCCTCTCTCTGAGCTAGTGCACACCAAAATCACTATAGCAATTGCTAGCAATTAGTGAGTGCGATTTTGTGAAGCGATTTTCAGAGCGATTTCTGAATGAATCGCTCAAAAAAATGCTACATGCAGTAACAACGCTGCTGTGGGAACACCCTCATAGAGTAACATGAGCCAAGCGCTTTTTTGAAATCCTTGTCGATTTGAAAATCTCTCAGAAGCACTCTTGGTTGGCACCAGCCTCCTTCATTCACCTTTGTTTCCCTCTTCCCCTAGTGCTGGCTGGCTGTGTCTTCTTGTCATACAGGAAAGCTAAATAAAAGTGCAATCCTGGTGAGGCAAATTATTATTATATATTATATAGCGCCGCCATCTTCCGCAGATGCATATATCCCTGCATCATATGGCTACCGCTTGCGCTATGTGACACTATGTAGCATATTCCACTGAATTGTCCAAACTAAGTCTATCTCCCATTCCTCTCTCGGGGAGTTGTTCCAGCGCTGTCCCCTTTTCAAACTTGCTGCTACCAGAAGCCCTCAGAAACACTCATGTCTTTGAGTACTTCCAAAGATAGGCAGCTCCATAATATGCCGGTGCACTTTTGTGCATGGGCATTATGGAGCCACCTGTATTCGGAAGCACTCGGGGACATAAGTACTTCTGGACCTTTCAGGAATCCCCCCCTTTAAAATCCTGCGTTTGCCCCTGTCCCCGCTGCTTTCCTGGTGATACAAATCACTGTTTTATTAACTGTTTTTGTAAACAATGAAGATGGCTGCCAAACAGGAAATACATCATTAGAGCAGGTGCCTGTTTGCAGAGGCTCCTCTCAAATGTGACTTGATTGCTGTAATGTTACTCCCACGTGTTGCCTTAGCTGCTTGTCTGAGCTCAGCACTGATCTCTGTGCACTCACACCTGTTTGTTTCAGCTCCACGAGCCTTGCAGAGACGCTGGCTGTGAGCAGAGACATTGCCTGTGACTCATACACGCACAGGAGAGCCTGCAGGGGGCATGCATAACGTCTCCCTATCACAGCAGAGACCGTGCATTCCTCTCTGGCTCGACAAGGCTTGACAAAGAAAAGAATATTACATATATTACAGAGACAGTGCAACTAGAAAAGGCTGCCGTAAGCCAGACCACATTAGATCAGGTATTGGAACTTATAGGATAGAAGAAATAAAGCTGAAAATTTTGTTACAGAGTCTTTTTAAGCACTTTTTTATTACATTATTTTCACTGGAGTTCCTTTTTAAATGATGAGGTTGGAGGAGGGAGACACACCACACAGGCCTAGTATGTTCCTCAAAGCAAGAGAACATTTAACATTGTATTACATTAAAAACAGGGTTGCTCAAATCCGAATTCGGGAGATACCCGGATATTTGCTATCCGGATATCTTCCAGTAAACCTGTGCAGGGTGGGCGTCAATCTTACCTGTATGAAGTCTTCTTCATCCGTCCCTCGGCGCCTCCCACGATGCGGTCCAAGCGGCGGTCACGTAACTACAAACACTTCCTCCTTCCGGGTTGAAGGAGGGAGTGTTTGTAGTCATGTGACCGGCACATGGAAAGCATCATGGGAGGCGCCAGGGACGGATCGAAGAGGACATCATACAGGTAAGATTGACCCCCCCCCCCCGCAAAGGTTTACTGGGAGATATCCGGATAGAACTATCCGGGTATCTCCTAAATTCGGATTTGAGCAACCCTGATTAAAAATTTACGGTTGCTTTCTTACACAGTAAAGCTGGCCATACACTGGCCCGATGTGCCGCCGTTTCGACAGCAGATTCGATCACTGGGATCGAATCTGCTGCCAATCGTTCGCGCTACACGCCGAATTTCGATCCTTTTCGTCCGATCCCGTCGATCGCTCCGTGCGGAAAATTAGCGTCGATCGCTCGCGGGTAGGGAGCGCGTCGCTAGCGGCGTTCGAGTACCCGACGACCGACGCAATAGAGCCGCATACATTACCTGCTCCGCCGGCACGACTACCCCCGGTCACCGCTGCTCCGTGTCCGCGCTGGTCTCCGGCATGCTTCAGTTCCTCCTGCCCGGCAGGAAGTTTAAACAGTAGAGGGCGCTCTACTGTTTAAACTTCCTGCCGGGCAGGAAGAAGTAAAGCATGCCGGGGCCGGAGACCAGAGCGGAGACGGAGCAGCGGTGACCTGGGGACTGGAGTCTCGCCGGCGGAGCAGGTAATGTATGCGGGCGGGGGAAGCGGCGGCAGCACCACCACCACCACAACAGATTGTGAACGGTTTCAGGCTGAGATCGGTTCACAATCTGTTTGCAGTAAAGGCAGCCATACGATCCCTCTCTGATCAGATTCGATCAGATAGGGATCTGTCAGTTGGTCGAATCTGATGGCAAATCGACCAGTGTATGGCTACCTTAAGGGTGATGTGTGTCTGTTACTGACTTGTAATGTAGCATTATGCCTCTTTTGTGAGACTGGCGAACCAAGAGGATGGTGGCAACCATGCAAACATTTGTCTGTGATCAATCCTATTTACCGATAGTTAGAGGAAGGAAAAAACAGCAAGATAATGTTTTGTTTTTTTTAAAGTTAAATCCCTTCAATGTTGAAAAGTATGCTAAAAGGAATCCACAAACAGGAATAATATATGTTGAAGACCTTCATGGGATGAAGACAATAAATCAATCTTTTCTTTTGGACGGTTTTCCCCCTGAGTTCCTTATTTAGCCATTTGACTCCTGAATGAAAGCTGAATCTGTCAAATAATGAAAAAATCTCATTACCTCAAAATGAAATATGAATTGTGGCGCATGGCAGACCGAGAAGCAGACTGATTTACTGCAGGGAGAGGATGGAAAAATGCCCCCAACCAATTTTTTCCTGTTCTGCAGTAAAGAATGGACAAGTAATCCTACCATCGTGATTGAGGCATTAGCAGCAGCGGAGGCTGACAGCTCAATACCAAGTATTTTTATATCTGCCCCCAGATCGTCATTACTTTGCGATGACAGACTCTGCTACGTCAGCTAGGTGCTTTCTACGGTTTATCCCTCAATTTGTTTGGCATCCTCTTTGTGTAATCTAAACGATGGGACGATCATGATGGGATTCTTAAAAAATACTCAAATTGACAGAACTGCAGGTAAGCATCTGTCCAAAAGAAATCTGTGCTAACAGAATGGAGGCATTTTATCCGGGAAGAGGAGAATAAATGAAAAACAGCTTCCATGCACTACTTCATTATTAAAGAGGCCCTGTAGTGACATATGGTAAAATGCAGTAAATTATTCAGGATGTCAACTTTAACAGTGACTGTCCTGGTTTCAGCATCAGAAACACTTCCTATATCTACCGTCTATATTTCTGTATATTGTGTTTAACCCCGCCCTCCCAGGCTGATTAGAAATGTGGCATTTTCCTACCAGAGCATTCTGGGAAACAAGGTATATTTTGTAGTAGCTTCAGAGATCTCAGAAACAAACATTCAACAGTGTTACACATAGAAAACGGGGCTGCACATCAGGGGCATAACTAGAAATCACGGGCCTCCTGCAAAACTTTGAATGGGGCCCCCTCCCACCTTCTCTCAGTGCCCAGACTCCTCAAGCATTACTACAGGAAAGTACTTGGGGAGGGGTAGAAAGGCTGGAGGTAGAACAGGCTGTACACAAGACCATGCTGCACACTGAATGGGGACTGTCTTCAAATCTTTGTTTGCAAAACTTTGTATGATTCCTTATCAGTGGCTGAGCAGAAGCCAACCCCGTCACTGCCACATAATGCCAGTTCTGCACTCCCTTCACTGGCTACCTATAGAATGGAGGGTCCTAATTCAAGATCGGCCTACTGACATTTAAATCACTGAATAATCTGGGCCCTGGATACATGAAAGATATGCTGCAGCTGCGTAGCAATCCCCACATTCTCATATCCACAGGTTCTAATAATCTAGTCATATCCAGAGTCCACTTGGAAACTTTTGGTCCCAGAGCCTTCTGTCATGCTGCCCCTACGTTTTGGAACTCCTTACCTCAACAGATCAGGACAGCTCCATCCCTAGACGTGTTTAAATCCAGACTGAAAACCCACCTGTTCAGTTTGGCATTTGCAGAAATATAACTTTTGTTGTGTGAATACTTCATCCTACTAATTACTGAATCTGATAGATCCTAAGCGCTTTGAGTCCTATTAGAGAAAAGCGCTATAGAAATGTTATTGTATTAATGTATTATTGTATAGCAGAAGCAGTCATTAGAACAATTGAGCAAAGAGCAGAAAGTTTTTTCTCTCCGTGCCCTTAGTTCTCAGTCTGTTAGGACAGGGCCCCCTATGGCTTCTGGGGCCCCCTGTGGCTTCATCCCTTGCAGGATCTATTGTTATGCCCCTACTGCACAAGTGTGTTACACATGGTAGAGGGGGCTGCACAAGGAAGGGGAGACAAATGAAGGTTGGCCCAGAGGCAGGAAATGTATAAATCCAGCCTAGCAACGTGAGAAAAATAATGTAGTTAAATTGGATTTAATGTCTATTCTGTGCAGGCGCATTCTGTACAGGCGCAACACTATTCTCCGCCGGAGAGACGGAGGGATGCTTAAAACTGGCTGCGACTGGCCGCAGTTACGAGACCCGCTACCACCGATAGAGAAGGCAGAGAACGGCGGGGTGGGAGCGATCCGTGTGCATGGGGCTGGAGGAAGCCCCAGGTATGTATAAATCTTGTATGTATCTTCGTCTCTAGTTACCTTTAAGTCTCACTTCTACTAGAATAGTGCTCAGAAGTGACTGCTGTTTTGTTTAATGCTTTGCAAGCTTTCATGAACGTACCAACAAATACAATCTACACCCAATAAGACGGAGGTTTCAATGACTCTTTAGGGATTTTCCACTGTTTTGTAATATTTACACCACCATGAATTGCAGTAAAACACAGGGAGGCACAAATAGTCCAGTAAAAGGATGTGTTACACAAACACACAATGTAGCGAGGGTGTTAGAACCACATCCTGTTTGCAAATAGCTGAGTTTGGCTGGGGACAAAGTGACCCAGCTCGTTTTCTGACCCATATCTCTACTGACAAAATAACTTGGCTGTCTCCAGTATTTCTGTAATGTGCTCCAGACACATTCAGGGACATTTATATGAAAACCGACATCTGGTTATTCCCTTCCATGTAAACATATCATTAGTCACTGCAGGTATGTAACATTAACAGAACATTGTTTCCTGCTCTTGGATCTGAAAAGTAGTCAAACTCAACTAGAATCAACGAAACTTAAAGGTGGACTAGACATTTTCTGCTCACCTGCAATAACCCCACAGATGGCATTCCTTCAATTCTGCAGGGCCCCCAGCAAGATTGAGTCAGTATGGCCCCTAAAAAACCCCGCCCAAACACCCCCATCCTATGCCCCTCACTAATCAAACCTCTGACCAGGCCTGTTTCCCTCCACCCCCAATAGTGCAAATAAGCTTTATTGGTAGGACCAAATACATTAAGCATTGCCAAAGAAAACTATTAGAATTAGCATAGAGGGGTGGGAATATAGGGCGGGGTATAGAGTCCATAACGGTGTGTAGGAAAATTTTATGTATTACTTCATGCAGAAAATTAACTATTAACCAGGGCTGTGGAGTCGGTACAAAAATTAACCGACTCCAACTCCAGGTACCCAAAATGGCTCCAACTCCTCGACTCCTTAGTCTCATACTTACCAGGGCAGCAGATTTGGTACAAAAATCATTGGACTCCAACTCTGACTCGTCAGTTTATGAAACCTCCAACTCCAAGTACCCCAAATGACTCCTACTCCAACTCCACAGCCCCGCTATTAACTGTCCATGATTGTGCTGTCCAACTCTTCAGCTACTGATCCAGCCTGCGTTGTTCCTTTGCACATCCATCACCAACTCCTTCAAGCTGGTCATGTGGTCTTCACTTAACCACCGGCAGCCAGGACCTAGTAATGGATGCATGGCAGGAACAGAGCAGACTGGATTGCCAACTGAAGACATGGCTGTTTCAAGCCACTGTGATGCCCTAGACAGGAAAACCCACTGTCACCCCGACAGCGCCATAATAATAAAAAAAAAATCCTCGTATTTGGCAACCCTGTACTGACGTCCCAACAATCAAAGAAAGTCCTTAAGTTTTTTAGCCATTAGCCTGGGGTTCTTTGTGATCTTTTGGAGTATTATACAACTTGCTCTTGGTGTGTTCTTTGCTGGCAGAGAGTAACACTGGTACTGAATCTCCTTCATTTGTGCACAACCTGCTGGACAGGACTGGGGGAGTCTTGCCAATAGTTAAGATAGTCCAGTGTTCTCCCCAGGCTCTTTTAGCCGGGTGCTCCCCCAGCTAGTTTTGGTGAGCACCCGGCTGTCATCTGCTCACCTCCTCCTATGCTGTAAGCAGAGTTGTGCAGAGAAGCACTGGCCTTGCATTCTCTCATCTCACCCCACCCAGCTACTTTTTCATGCCCCCCAATGTACGCAAAAACCGTGCAAGTTAAATGAAATTTGAATTAAAAATTATTATTGCAAGATTTTATGTGAAAAGAATATTAACAGTTTTGCTCATCACTGCTCACAATTACCTTTTCCACTGTCTTTATCCCAATCACCCCCACTTTTTAATACCTATTTCACCTCTGATGTTTGATATTTATTTATAGTTTTTATATATATTTTATATTTTTTTAATTTTTGACTATTTTTGACTATTTAATGACTGTATGACTACACATGGGTTATGAGCCAATTATCTCTGTTTACAGCTATTGCTCCGTTGTTATTGCCTGATGAAGCGGGATCAAACCTGCGAAACGCGTTGCATATTTGGAGTTCATAAATAAAATATATTGAGTGTCTTTACTACAGTCGTTGTGTGTCTACTTGGAGGAGGTAAGTCCACCACTACCTCCTCTATTTACCAAGAATTCGGTTTTTAAGTTCATTTAGCTTTCTTTTATGCTTTTGGCGCCTCTGTTCTCCTGCATAATTTTCATGCCACCCAGCTGGCAAACAAAAATTTCTGGGGAGAACATGGTAGTCTATCATCTCCTTCTATTACCCATACCTCACACTAACCTCTCTACTTAGGCCTGGTTCACACTTGCAATTAAGTGACAAACGAATCCATGAAAACAGATCTGATTACCAGTCGATCAGATCTGTTTTCATTCAGTTGCCGTTCAGCTGCTTCCGTTCCGTTTCCCCAAACCCCCTCCAGACCCCCACCCCCAAAGTATATTTTTCTATTTAGAACGGTCTGTTTCTTCACTAGTTTGAAGAAACGTTCCTTTTTCTCATTGCCCCCAATGCAGGGCTTCAGGATCTGTTTCCGTTCCGCTGTGCTGCAAAAGGAAGGTTGCGGTCCAAACATCAGATGAACGGATCTGATCAAACGGACAGATGTGAACAGATCCATAGGTTAATATCGGATCCATTCACATCTGTTATGATTCGTTCCCTTTCAACCCGGAATGGACCGTTTTTTTAGCACTACTGTGAACCGGGCCTTATGCTTAAAGAGAAACTCCGACCAAGAATTGAACTTAATCCCAATCAGTAGCTGATGCCCCCTTTTACATGAGAAATCTATTCATTTTCACAAACAGACCATCAGGGGGCGCTGTATGGCTCATATTGTGGTGAAACCCCTCCCACAAGAAGCTCTGAGTATCGAGGTACTTCTGGCAACTTCCTGTCTGTGAACCTTGTTGCATTGTGGGAAATAGCTGTTTACAGCTGTTTCCAACTGCCAAAACAGCATACAGCAGCTACATCACTTGCCAGCAGTAAAAATGTCACATGGAATAAATGTCAGAATGTAAATCAGGGATTTAAAAGATTTTACAATGGGCAAACACTGACTAAATCATTTATACATAATTATTGTAAAAATGAAGCACTTTTTTTATTACATTATTTTCACTGGAGTTCCTCTTTAACAGACTCTAATTTTATGCTATACAAGAGTGAAAAGATGAGAGCTCTGACCAGGCATCACCTGACATAAATACTGGCTGCCTCAAGTCTACTGACTAATTTAAATTGACTATTGTCTAATGAAAATGGCACAGCGTTTGGATGTTGCATTTGCCTACCAGAATATTCAGGATCTAAAGCTACCTCCCTTCCATTCCTGCAGGAGTTGGCTAACGCAAAATACATTTCATCTCAACAGGGGTGCCACGTGTAGGCCTCCTTGTACCCCAGGAGCGCTGCAACTGCCACTCGGGGGGGGGGGGGGAAGCAAGAGAGCATGGCCGGTACACTCCCCAGACGTGGCCGATGTCCGGGGGGACCACCTCTGCTGCCACCCCAAAGGATAGATTCCCTACCTAAATGAGCGTCCTGGGAGCGAACACACCAACGGTGGGGAGGAGGGGGGGGGGGGAACTGGCTGCTGCTCACCCTCCTTTCTGCATGTTTCCTATAGAGGGTAGTGTAGCTATGAGGGGAGAATAGGTCACAGACAGCCAGGTTCCTGGAGTGTGCAGTAAGGAGCATGGCCCTGGCTGACACACCTTCTATGGTATGGTATGCGGTGGCTGGATAGTGTAATGGTTAAGGGCTCTGCCTCTGACACAGGAGACCAGGGTTCGAATCTCGGCTCTGCCTGATCAGTAAGCCAGCACCTATTCAGTAGGAGACCTTGGGCAAGACTTCCTAACACTGCTACTGCCTATAGAGCGCGTCCTAGTGGCTGCAGCTCTGGCGCTTTGAGTCCGACAGGAGAAAAGCGCGATATAAATGTTCTGTGTTTGTTCTGTGTTTAGAGGGTGTGGCACCGGCTCCCATTCACCCTCCTTTTTACATTTTCTCTATAGAGAGGAGTGTGTCCCTAAGGAGAGGGCATGTTACAGAAAGCCATGCTCCTGAAAAGTGCAGGAGCCAGCATGGCAGGCCATGTATCCATTAGCTCTGGACCTGAAAATAAGATATCCTTGAAGTTGTTATACTATGAGATAACAGTTTATGTGTTATTTGTGAATTTTGGAAACAGACTTCAGGGCATGTCACACAAAAGCATGTCCCTAGTTCTACCAGTTCTTGCATACGACCTTTGAGCAAGCTCCCGTCTAATCTTGCTCCCCGCGAGATGACGCCAAATGGCGTCGTGGAGGAACAACGGAGCCACTCTGTGGCCACCAATCTGCTTTAGGCAGTTGCAAAGAAATTATAGATAGCACAATTGTCAATTATCCTCATAGCTGAAATATTAACAATCTACCTCTCTTACGGCTCTTTGTAGCGATCTCCTTTCCTAAAAATTCCTGGAGTTTTCTTCTGAAGCGAATTTACTCCCATTCTGGGTTCAGTCGTCATGGACACAGTTTGGGCGAGGTCCTGAACTGATTCTTTTAAAATGACAAAAAAAATAAATAAAAAAAAATTAAATCATACATTTATTTCATGAATCAGTTTACCTTACACAGGGAAGTGTGTGTGTGTGTGGAGGGGGGGGGGGGAATATTGAAGGGAAGAAAAACTAGGAAACTGCACAATAACTTTAACATTGCATGGATTATATTTTGTATAAAGTACTGTGGTAAATGTCAGCACTGTAATATGCATTGTACTAAAAAGCAGACATCAATGCGAAACATTTTGACTCGTGGGGCCTGATTCACAAAGCGGTGCTAACAGTTAGCACACTGGTGAAAAGCCCTTTATAACTCAGTTTAGGCATGATAAGTTTAGGTGTGATAAGTTTAGGTGTGATAAGTTTAGGCGTGATAAGTTTAGGCGTGATAAGTTTAGGCGTGATAAGTTTAGGCGTGATAAGTTTAGGCGTGATAAGTTTAGGTGTGATAAGTTTAGGCGTGATAAGTTTATCTAAACTTATCATGCCTAAACTTAACACGCCTAAACTTATCACGTCTAAACTTATCACGCCTAAACTGGCTTTTCACCAGCGTGGTGCAATGGTTATCATGCCTAAAGTCTCTAACTGGGTTAGCACCGCTTTGTGAATCGAGCCCGTGGTGTCCTACTCACATGTCCTCGCTCCGGCAATAGCTTCTGCTTGCCTATATGTGCGCCCGCCGCCGGCCACAGTTTAGGGATGGTGGCTGTATGCACGCTTGTGTGGAATGGTGTTCACTTTTCATGAAGTTTTAGGGGCCCATTCGAGCTTTCACGTCAAAGTGACTATTTGTTGCCATAAAAGGCCAGTGCACCCAAGCAGCCAGTGCGTTTGGTTCTGACAGCTAAGTTGATTAGCCCTGGTTCTTGGCTCCTGGCCAGCCCTACCCTGTCCTTCTTCTGCTGTTGTGACCCAGCCTGTCTGACGATATATATCCTCGATCTGACCTCCTCATTTGATATTGGTTTACCATCTGCTGCTTTCCCTGATTCTGGATTGCTATTGGATTCTGCCTGTCCGTCACTTGCCCCGACCTGGGACTGTATTGACTATGAAACTTGCCACCTGCCCAGACTATGAAGTGTGCCATCTGCCTACAGCCCTTGGATTATATTGACATTGGTATCCTCCCTGCCTGGAGCCTCCAAGTTGAAGTGTCGTGGTTCTCGTGACCACTAGTTGAGGTTATCCCAGTAGTGACCTGGAGAACACTAGACTACAAAGTCCATCATCCCTTGTGGGTTGTGCTGGTGATAACCTGTGGTCTCTTATGGTGGCCACACATGTTACAATTTTACTGTTCAATTTTACCCCAATTTTATTAAAACAATCAATTGTGAGAAAATCGAGATAATTTTTTCCCTAACTATAAATTTTATCAAAATTGTTGTTTTTCTCGATTAAAATCAATCAGAAAGGTTGTTAAAAAAATCAGATCAATTTTGTCAGAAATTGAATAGTGTGTGGTGGGTTGAATGAAAGTCATTCGACCTGATATATTTTAAGTTTACATTCAAGAATAAAGAAACCTTATTTGTCAAAGTGACACATTAGATACAATGGGCCTGATTCACAAAGCGGTGCTAACAGTTAGCACGCTGGTGAAAAGCGCTTTATCACGCCTAAACTCTGTTTAGGCATTATAAGTTTAGGTATGATAAGTTTAGGCATGATAAGTTTAGGTGTGATAAGTTTTTAGGCGTGATAAGTTTAAGCACCAACTGGGTTAGCACCGCAGTGCACAGCTGATCAAAAGTTTTGCGCTAGCAAAGTCTGGTTCACTTCGCATAGAGTTTAATGGCGCTGCTTTGCGTGCGGGACTTTGTGCGCAATCTAAACTTTTCTAAACTTATCATGCCTAAACTGAGTTTAGGCATGATAAAAATGGTTATCACGCCTAAAGTCTTTAACTGGGTTAGCACCGCTTTGTGAATCGACCCCAATGTATTTCTTCACTGTATTAATGTAGTATTGTTGATTTAAAAAAGAGGAATAGATTTGTTAATGTAAGGTTTCTAAGGTTGTTTGTATTGTGTGCCTTTATACATAGCAGTGATGGCACAGAGCACCCCATACATATTTATAAATTAAAATTTATATATTATTACAGTTAATTTATATCTTTTATTCAATAGTTTTTGTTGTGATTGTGTCAAAATCGAACATATGTATATGGTACATTGGTTACAAGAGTCTACATTTTCTCTTGAGCGAAAAGAAAAAACACGATCAAAATTGTCAAATCGAAAAAAAAAACATAAAAAAAACTAATGTGTGTAGTCACCATCAGACTCCATATCTGGGTAACACCTCTTCCACTACTGAAAAGGTCAACAGCATCTGTAAAGCATGGACAGCGTAAGCAAAGGGCTTTCTCTCAAGTTTTTTGTTTGGAATTTGGACACAAGGCGAGACATATTTATTTTACATCTATCATCAAAACTGGAACTTTCAATGGACCAACTGTCTAGGAGACAAACATCTAAAGAGGCACAGCACACCCTTGCCCTTTGGGGGGGTGGGGGAATTATCTCTAACTTTCTGTTAAGCCTTCTACATATGCTAGATGGTTTTCAGCCAAGAGGGCCAGTTGGGGCCGACTCTGCTGAGAATTTAGCATATTTATAGCATTCCCTGATCATCCCTCCATCCCACTCCATAGCAAGAGAAGGCATTGGCAGTGTAGAGGCTTGTGAGGCGTCTGTACAGAACTCAGTCTCTAACTGTCAACCACGTCCCTATCCTTGCAGGCGACCGTGATTGTGCACCTGTACGATCCTTTGCACATTTTTGTTAACAACTAAAAAATATTGATTCCTCCAGATGTTGTCCAAGACTAATGCTGGGAGGACACGATACAATTTCCTGCTTGATCGACGGGAATTGAGCAATTATTTCCGACATGTCTGGTTGAACTCGATGGACGTATGTCTTTTTTCAACCCAAATAACTATGTAACTATGTTGAGTCTGTTTCCGATAGAGAAAGGGATAGATTTTGAGAAGTTATCATCTTTATCGATTGGGAGCAGTTTGGGCATGTACACATGGTAAAACTTCCTGTCCGATCACCTGTCGATCGGACTGGAAATTGCATTGTTCATGTGTTCATTGTGTGTGTGGTTCTAGCATTCAAAAAAAAAAATAATAATTTGCCTTGCCTTCTACTTTAAAAATAGAAGTTTAATCAAAATGTTAGGGGAAAAAAATCAACGGGAAAAAAAACAAAAACAAAAAACTAAAACACAATTTCAAAGCAGCAATTTCATCTTAGATTCCATTCTTTCCATAAAGCATGAAACCTGATCAGCAGAACAATGGAACATAAAGCAAAGGATCAGACTGGAAATGGATATGTAAGCCCCCTTCAAGAACATAAACCCCGAGTATCAGACACGGGCTTTCAGAAATATCTTCAACACATGAATTAGTATCTAGGCCACACATTTTTCAACGGGAAAACATACTGTTCTGAGGATAATGTACAACATATTAGCATGCAATGTCTTTAAAGAAGATGGAAACAACACACTCATGCCCAAAGCTTGTATTCATAGATTATTAGACAGACATTAAAAAAGACTTGATCTAAAGACAAGAACAGCTGTTAGTTACTGCCACCATCAATCGAGTTATAATAATAAAAATAAAGATGAAATCAAAGTTGTTTGATTTATTTAAGCGCACATTCATTCTGGCACTGCACCGAATTAAAAATCATGTCCCAATTTATTGAACATATAGTTCTCCAAACTGCGTTTGGACCAAAGTAATGTTATTTGTGAAAAATCTTGATCCCTCTGTCACATTTATCTGGTGTTAGAAGTAGTTATCTAGCATAATAATAAAATATCTCTGTCAATCTGTAAGCAGTACACTATTATTTTGTACGTATACTCAATAGCTCATAAACCCTCTCAGTGTTTATCTCATACATTCTGAGATAAAATAGCAATTGGCAGTCTGGAGAGCTCTGTGTAGCCGCTCATTAGCCCAAGCTTAGCGACTGAAAAGCAGGGGCTTAAAGAGACTCTGTAACAAAATGTTCAGCCTTATTTCTTCTATCCTATAAGTTCCTATGCCTGTTCTAATGTGGTCTGTCTTACTGCAGCCTTTCCTAGTTGCACAGTGGCTGCATTATATCTGTTATATGATCTAATCTTCTTTCCTTTGACGGCTTTGTCGGCTGAGGCAGGAATGTGCTGCTCTACTGTGATAGGCAGAAGTTATACACACCCTCTCCACGCCCCCTCCAGGCTCTGTATGAGTCATAGACTGAGCTTCTCTCAGCCTATCACATGCTGGTTAGCAGCCATGTCTTTTGTTTGTAAACACTGCCTAAAACTGGCAATTACAAGCCAGGATTGCAGCAGGAAGTGGCAGAAACAGCACAGAGGGGCCCAGGAGAACATCATGAATAGAATGGTATGCTTTTTATTGTAAGAATTGTAGAGTACAGATTCTCTTTAAAGCGGAACTGTAGTGATAACGTATTTAATAAAAATGTCTTCTTTTTTACAATATTCATCTATACGTTATTTAGTCAGTGTTTGGCCATTGTAAAATCTCGTCCCTCCCTGATTTACATTCTGACATTTATCACTACTGGTGACATCTTTAGTCCTCCCAGGAGATCTCAGCGGAATGTTTGTTGACAGAGTTCTATGCATGGAGGGAGGAGCTTTTACTTGCTTGGCAGTTGGAAACAGCCATTATTTCCCACAATGCAACAAGGTTCACAGACTGTAGGAGGGGTTTCACCCCAATATCAGCCATATAGATGTCCCTGATGATCTACGGGAAGTGGAGACAGGGTGGCATTAACATAGTAACTAAATTCATAGGAATGACTGTTTGACACCTCTGCACCTGCACACCCATGGCTGAGAATATTGTTCATGTTTTCTTAAAGGAAACCTGAAATGAAAAAACTCACCTCAGGTGTGATACTTACCTTAGTACATGGAAGGCTCTGGATCGGGGCGCTCACACTTTTTAGGCTGTGAGCTACTTTAAAAGCCGCTGAGGCCACGAGATCTACCACTCCCCAATACCCCCCCCCCCCCCCGCATAAGCAGTCACAGAATTCTCCCCTTCCCCTCCAAGCCTAGTGAATAGTTGCAGAAACCTTCTGCCCTCACACACTGTCATGAGTCCCCCCTCCCCATCCCAGCATGGTTAGGCAGCTCACAGTCAGTCGCAGAATCCTTCTCCCCCCCCCCCCCCCCCCCACCCCTCCCCTCCCCAGCAACTGGCTAATTAAAAAGGACCTTCAGCCTAAACGAAGCTATTGTCATTAAGTTTCATTAAGTTACATTAGTTATGTTAATTAAAATAGATGGGTAATATAATCTCTTACCCACCCTGTTTTAAAAGAACAGGCAAATGTTTGATTTCATGATGGCAGCCATCTTTTTGGTTGAAAGGAGATGACAGGGAGAATGAGACACAGTTCCAACTGTCCTGTGTCCTGATCACCCCTCCCAGCTGCTAGGCAACGTGAATGACATAGGAAATCCCATCATGCTTTGCACAGCATCAGGGAAAAAAGCCCGGGCAGTTTTCTTTGATGGGTGGAGCCTAGTTAAAAATGCAGCTAAAAATTATGCTTTGGTAAGAAAAACAAAGTTCTGATGCTGTGAAACTGTTAAACACCAAGCCTTTTCAGTTCTGCTGAGTAGATTTTTAGTCCGGAGGTTCACTTTAATAATTTCCCTCCTCCCCAGCATAGGCAATAATACACATACATGGCTATTAGTGACAGAATCTTCCCCTCCCGCCAACCACCACCACAAAAAAATCTGTTCCCACCTTAAAGCCTCCATGCACAGTGAAGCCCCCTTCATTCAGTCTCATCACTCTCCTCCCCTCACCAAGGGACCGACCTTGCAAGCAGGTCACAGAAGAAGCACGAGACCTGGGGAGGCGTGGCCACAAGGCTGTGTAACAGAGCCTGGAGGGGGAGGAGATGCTCACCATTTGATCCTCTCCCCTTTATCTGACAGCTGCGACTACACAAAAACTTTGAGGGCTGCAACCATGCGGCAGCTAAATTTGTCAGGACGCGGCCGCGAACTACCAATTAGGTGGTTGCGATCTACCGGTAGATTGCGACCGACCTATTGGGCACGCCTGCCCTGGATAGTATAGAGCCTTCCTACTCCTCTGTGCGGCCCATTGTTCGAGTGCTGACCTCTGTGTAGCTGTGTGACTGGTTGAATTAAAGCACTTGAAACAAAAAGAAAAACCGAGAGCCCAATATAGTGCAGTAAGTCTAACAATTGTTGGCGAAATAATTAACAGATGTGGATATACTCACAAACACGGGTTACCACATAGGCAACCACTTGAAATGCAGGTGGGGAGTATTAGAACCTGACCCCACTCAGGTTTAAGAAGTCGCTCTCTGTAGATAGAAAGAAGGGGACAGTCCCCTCCACCCAAGGTGGACTATATACTGTGCAAATTTTGGACAGAGGCGCCAGGCAGGTTAAAATGATCTAAAAACAACTAAAAAGGAGGAGTACAGGTGGACTTACCTCCTGAAATGATGGACAATAAAGATTGTTCAAATCGCAAATAATTTATTTTGGCACTCCGCAACGCGTTTCGCAGGTATAACCCGCTTCATCAGGCAAGGAGTGCAAGCTCAAAAAGGTCCAATAGTGGCAATGCGCCTCTGTCATAGACGGTTGAATTAAAGAGTAGTTGGAACTACTAGTGTCCCCTAGTAGTTTCGAGAATGAGCGCATCCCTACTGTGCATGCACAAGTCCGATCCACACATGTGCACTAGGGATGCGCTCAACCTCGGGGTCTACTCGAGCCAAATAGTTACAATGGAGGACAGCAGCACTGGGAGCATGGCTGTGGAGTCGAGGAGTCTGACCCGTTTTGGGTACCTGGAGTCAGAGTTGGCTTCGGTGGTTTCATAAATTGAGAAGTTGGAGTCGGATGATTTTTGTACTAAATCCACAGCCCTGGTAAGTATTTGACTAAGGAGTCGGAGTCTAGGAGTCAGAGCCATTTTGGGTACCTGGAGTCAGAGTCGGTGGTTTCATAAATTGAGGAGGTGGATGATTTTTGTACCGACTCCACAATGCTGGAAGGACATGCCGGATGGAGGAATGGAAAGGCTCTATGTTATCCAGAGCCTTCCCTCTTCTAAGGTAAGCATCAACCCTGAAGTCCGTTTTCCCACTCCAGGTTTACTGTAAGGCGGGAGGCACGCTCAGCAATTTCCCTCCTTTCACCACCCGCTGAGCATGGTTAACATAGCTCTGTGTGCAAAAACCTATGACTCTGTAGAATGCCATTTCTGTTGTTTCTTCCAGTAATTGGGTAGAGGATATGACACCATCTAAAACACTGGCTGCAATGACTCACATACAATACTCCACTAAGTTTCCCGCAGTGCTGCAGTATATAGATATATCTGTGCTGAGATTAGGAATATCTGGGAAATGATTCACCCACATTACTCAGTATAAGGCATGTATGCATTTTTTATACCACATACATGCTGGTTCCAATCCGGTCAGCTGAAAATCCAACTAAACCCAAACTCAACAAAGCAAATTGCATAGTGATAAGTAAATCTAAAACAGTGCATAGAAACCAAGTGTTTGGACAAAATACTTTTTTTCATTGATCAAGTGTACTTGAGCATGCAGCATAACTTGTCACCTCTCCTCACAGGTTCCAACTGCTGGGAAGTCAGTAAGGTTTAATCATGCTGAACAAAAATAGCAAGGTCAAAAGATGCCAAACTACATTTTCAAGAATCCTGACATTAAAGTGTAACTGTCGGGCATAAAATCAAAAATCAATTCTTTATTTGTATCTGTTAAACAAGTAATAAGGATGCTAATCAGGCAATCCAAAAGTTAAAATCACTATTACTTTTCTTGTCTATAAATGATTTTTCCCCAGGTTACCTGACTCTTATTTGGTACGTTGCTGCAAAAAAGGAAGTTGCAGGGCATGCTGGGTTGTCCTTTTCTGCTTCTGTACATTATTTAAGTCTGAGGGGAAATAAAGAAGCAAAAAAAGACAACCCAGCATGCCCTGCAACTTCCTTTGTGCGGCAACCTACCAAATAAGAGTCAGGTAAACTGGGGAATGATCATTTATAAACAAGAAAAGTAATAGAGATTTTAACTTTTGGATTTCCTGGTTAGCATCCCTATTACTTGTTTACCAGATAAAAATAAAATATTGATTTTTTATTTTATACCCGCCAGTTACACTTTAAAGTAGATACATAAGGAGGTGGGACACAAGGAGGTGGGACTAGTTCACAGGACGTAGATCCAAGACCTCAAGTCTGGTAACAGGAAATAAGAGGCTTCTACAGGCACAGCTGCATAAAAGTATATTTCAATTCGAAATTTTAGTTCCAAAACTAATAGCATGGCAGCGCTTATCAAGCAGACTAGGCCTAGACTACGATACAAACACTACTTTACACATACATAGACATATGTCTATAGTAGGGATTCGATTATAAGCCCCTCTGAGGGACAGTTAAGTGACAAGACTATTCTCTGTGCAGTGCTGCATAGGATGTCGGCGCTATATGTATGATTTGGCAGCACCTGTCTAGTGATGTAATTACAGCAGAAGCAACATTTTTCCCACCCACTCTTTTCCTCGTCCCAGTCACAATGTTGTCTGGGGGTGATGTTGCCTTCTAATGTGGGAAATAAAAACTGGATGGTTGGTTCAATTTGAAGTTATTTACAGTTGGTTTCACTATTTGGGCTGGCTAACTAAGCAGAACTTGGGTAATGTTAAATTATTTAATAAAGTTCATGAAGGTCATTACAACTGAAAATGATGGTGTGGTCTGTTTAATTTTAAATTAAATTAAGTATACACTTGAGTATAAGTCTAGAAATGTAGGACTGACTCACTAAACCAAAGTATAGGGGTCGACTTATGCATGAGTCATGGGCTACGCTGAGCACATTGAGTAATGTGTGTACTATTAGTGGCATTCCCATTCGCAGCAATTGACACTTTCTTGATAAAGGGAATGCCAAAAAAGCACAGGTCTGAAAGTCTTGGCCACAACAATTAAAGAAAGGCAAAGAAAGAGGCTGGGGGGAAATACTGGGCTGCAGGAAGGGGAGTGAATAATTGTTGCACTTGGGGGCCTGGAGGAGTTATTGGCTGCACTTAAGGGACAGGAAGGTTTAATGGCTGCAATACTGTATGCAGTGAAGTCATTAACCCCTCCTGGGCCCCAAGTGCAGCTGTTAATTCTTCCTAATCCCAAAGTGCAGTCATCAACTTTGCTGTGTAGACTTATACATGAGTTAATAAAAAAATCCAGCTTAAGAGGGTCAAATATTGGGGTGGACTTATACATGAGGTTGACTTGTATTCATGTATGTATTATAGTAAAAAAAGGTTTAAAGTGTACCTGTTGGCAAAAAAAGTGGCCAAAATGGGTACCCATCTTACTAGATGATCCTGAAGCTTCCTCTTTCCTCCTCCACCAACCCATTCCAGCGCTGTCCTCTCTGCAAAACCGTCACCAAGCCCTTGTTGACAGCCCATGCAAGCACAGTAGCACGGATCAGATCGAGCTAAGCTTTTACAAAGAAGCCCGAGTGGGTCCGTACTACTGCGCAGGCTCAGTGCAGCAAACTTCAGGAGGACTGTCAGGGCTGCGGAGCTTACCTCCGCTTCAGTCTCTGGTGGCCCCCATGCGACCTCCCAGTCGGCCAGCCGCGTTGTTGGGGTTAACGTCAGCGGCTCGTTAGCCGGGCTCCAGCCACATGACATACATGGAGTGTTGCAGGGTGGACGCACGCGCTGTCTGCGTCGCACCTCTTATGCACTCAGGAAGCATGTCAGCTGACAGCCGGTCAGCTGACACGCATGGGTCCACCCCTGGATGCTGATTCGCTGACAGCATGGGGGTGTGTCTGTTCCATCAGCCCAGGCTTCTTCAGCCTTAGCCTGTCAGTCTCACGTTGTCTGTTGTAGCTAACACTTCGCAGTGAAGGTTTCAAACCCTAGTCAGATTGTGAGCTTTGAACCAGCCCGGCAGGACCCTGGGGATTTCACACCAGCTCAGACATTATATATTATTGTGTTTATCGTATGACCCTCTGCCTGATTACTTACTCTGATTTTGCCTAACGATTCTGTACCTCTGCCCATTTGATCTGTTGCCGACCTTTGCCTGATTACTTACTCTGATTCTGCCTAACGATTCTGTACCTCTGCCCATCTGATCTGTTGCCCACCTCTGCCTGTTTACTAACTTTGTATTTGCCTGCCAATTTTGTAAAGTATCTGTCAGATCTGTTACCGACCCTGATTGCCTGACCATTCTCATTATCTGTACTCAGTGTCAGTGCTGCCTTCTACTGACACTGTCTGTAGACAATTCCCGTTGAGGGAAGGTCTGATATTTGTCTGTCTTCTAGTGCTAACACACTAGCAGATCGTTACAAGGACACAACACTGAATGGCGAGGGGCAGGAGAAGCATCTGGAGCATTCAGGTCCTGACGAGCCTTTGAGAAAGTTGAAACAGCTGTTGACCTCAATATATAGATATAGGAAGTGTTTCTGATGCTGAGACCAGAAAAATTCCATAAAAGTGGCTATCCGCAATAATTTACTGCATTCTACTTTATGTCACTACAGTGCCTCTTTAAGTTGGAGACTGCAGCATACTGCACCAGGTAATAATCACAGGAAAACTCTCATTTCCATTGCGAATGGGCCTTTGGAAGAATGTAAATACTCGCTTGATCCGATGACATCATAAAACAAAATGTAATATCCAGGTGGTGAATCTTGCCTGCTATCCCTCCTGAGTTTTAGCAGGATTCATTATTTGCATACGAGGATGTATAACATTCCTTATACCATGCAAAATCTAAATTTAATTAGCTTGTATTTCCCATGCTGCAGGTGCACCACTTAAAATACTGTTTTTTCCTCTCGGAATCAGATGTATTGGCTAAGTACTACAGGGGTTGTACATGGCATTGTTTTTGGCACGCTCGACTTTAGGGCAAATAGCAATAGAAACACAGTGAGTACAAAACTCAAAAATGCAATACAATTAAAGGGGCACTATAGCAAAAAACTGTAAAATGTAAAATATGTGCAAACATATACAAAAAAGGCCCGGTTCACACTTGCGGTTCTCTGCCAAACGGACCGGATGACCTGACCGGATCCGGACCGGATCCGGATCGGAACCGTACGGTTCTGATCCGGATCCGATCCGGATCCGGTCAGGTTGCATCAGGTGTTCATCAGGATGCGATCCGGATCCGTTTGGCAAGAGATAGTAGAAATAGAATAAAAATGGTGGGGTCTGGGAGGTCAGCAGAAGGTGGACCTGTGGAATCAGGCCCTCCGCTGTTTAGCACTCACCTCCACCTCCGACATACTGCCAACATCTCCAGCACGTTTAAAATCACTGCTGCTCCACTCCAAAATGCTTGCCCATGTGTCCCCACCCAAAATCGCCGCTACAATACGCATAGGAAGTGGGGTAGAACATCCGGATTTTTAGCCAGTGTGTTGTGCGCTCTCCGGTTCTCATTGGTTTGTATTGGCCGGATGGTGCAGTCCGGCTCCGCTCCGGATACGGCTACCGGAGGAGCCGGACCAAAAAATAGCGCATGTTGGGTCTTATGCCGGAGTCCGGATCCGGTCCGGACGAAACGGACGCATGTGAACGGACGCAAAGGCTTTCATTGCTATGCCGTGCGTCCGTTCCGTCCGTTCTGCATGCGGTCCGGCTCCGGCACGGCGATTCCGGACGGCGACCGCTAATGTGAACCGGGCCTACGAAGTACATTTTTTCCAGAGTAAAATGAGCCATAAATTACTTTTCTCCTACAGTAATGTGAAAAACTATTTGCCCCTTCCTGATTTCTTATTCTTTTGCATGTTTGTCACACTTAAATGTTTCTGCTCATCAAAAACCGTTAACTATTAGTCAAAGATAACATAATTGAACACAAAATGCAGTTTTAAATGATGGTTTTTATTATTTAGTGAGAAAAAAAAACTCCAAACCTACATGGCCCTGTGTGAAAAAGAAATTGCCCCCTGAACCTAATAACTGGTTGGGCCACCCTTAGCAGCAATAACTGCAATCAAGCGTTTGTGATAACTTGCAACGAGTCTTTTACAGCGCTATGGAGGAATTTTGGCCCACTCATCTTTGCAGAATTATTGTAATTCAGCTTTATTTGAGGATTTTCTAGCATGAACCTCCTTTTTAAGCTCATGCCACAACATCTCAATAGGATTTAGGCCAGAACTTTGACTAGGCCACTCCAAAGTCTTCATTTTGTTTTTCTTCAGCCATTTAGTGGTGGATTTGCTGGTGTGTTTTGGGTCATTTTCCTGCTGCAGCACCCAAGATCGCTTCAACTTAAGTTGACGAACAGATGGCCGGACATTCTCCTTCAGGATTTTTTGGTAGACGGTAGAATTCATGGTTCCATCTATCACAGCAAGCCTTCCAGGTCCTGAAGCAGCAAAACAACCCCAGACCATCACACTACCACCACCATATTTTACTGGTGGTATGATGTTCTATTGCTGAAATGCTGTGTTACTTCTACGCCAGATGTAACGGGACACGTACCTTCCAAAAAGTTCAACTTTTGTCTCGTCAGTCTACAATTTCCCAAAAGTCTTGGCAATCATTGAGATTTTTTTTAGCAAAATTGAGACGAGCCTTAATGTTCTTTTTGCTTAAAAGTGGTTTGCGCCTTGGATATCTGCCATGCAGGCCGGTTTTGCCCAGTCTCTTTCTTATGGTGGAGTCGTGAACACTGACCTTAATTGAGGCAAGTGAGGCCTGCAGTTCTTTAGATGTTGTCCTGGCGTCTTCTTTTGTGGCCTCTCGGATGAGTTTTCTCTGCGCTCTTGGGGTAATTTTGGTCACTCCTGGGAAGGTTCATCACAGTTCCATGTTTTTGCCATTTGTGGATAATGGCTCTCACTGTGGTTCGCTGGAGTCCCAAAGCTTTAGAAATGGCTTTATAACCTTTTCCAGACTGATAGATCTCAATTACTTTTGTTCTCATTTGTTCCTGAATTTCTTTGGATCTTGGCATGAGCTTTTGAGATGTTTATGGTCTACTTCTCTGTGTCAGATAGCTCCTATTTAAGTGATTTCTTGATTGAAACAGGTGTGGCAGTAATCAGGCCTGGGGGTGACTACAGAAACTGAACTCAGGTGGGATAAACCACAGTTAAGTTATTTTTAAACAAGGGAGACAATCACATTTTCACACAGGGCCATGTAGATTTGGAGTTTTTTTTTCTCACTAAATAATAAAATCCATAATTTAAAACTGCATTTTGTGTTCAATTATGTTATCTTTGACTAATAGTTAACGGTTTTTGATGAGCAGAAACATTTAAGTGTGACAAACATGCAAAAGAATAAGAAATCAGGAATGGGGCAAATAGTTTTTCACATCACTGTATGTTGCTGTCACTTACAGTAAGTAGCAGAAATCTGACAGAAGCAACAGGTTTTGGACTAGTCCATCTCTTTATAGTGGATTCTCAGGGATTTATTTATTTTCAAAAGCACTTAGTGAATGGTACTTGCTCTATCCAACTGCCAAAAAACAGCAAGCAGGAAGGCTGGCCAGCATCATTGTTTAAATCTTTTTCAGGGAATAGCTTTATAAAGAATAAAAGCCTTGCTGAGAATCTCCTATGAAGAGATGGACTACTCCAAAGCCTGTCACTTCTGTCAGATTTCTACTGCCTACTGTAAGATGCCACAAACAAACGGTACAGAGGGAGAAGAGCTGGTGCACTTGTGAGGCTCAAGAGGAAAGGCCTTCGCTCCTCCATCCCTGCCATACTGCTAGCGAATGTTTGCTCTCTCCCCAATAAAGTGGACGAGCTGCTCCTACTACTCGGCAGCAAATCCTCGATCGGCAGGAACACCCCGGTTTTCTGCTTCACGGAGACCTGGCTGAGCGAGTGTGTCCCTGATCACCCCCTGCAGGTACCAGGCTATGACCTCCTCCGCGCTGACCGCGACCCTGCGCTCTCTGGGAAAAAGAAAGGAGGGGGCATCTGCTTTTACATAAACACTACCTGGTGCACCAACACCACCATCCTCAGCAGGGTCTGTACCCCAGAAGTTGAGTTCCTAGCCATCAACTGCAGACCACAGTACTCCCCCAGGGAGTTCTCATCCATCGTTCTTGTCGGAGTCTACATCCCACCTGATGCCAGAACCAAGGATGCTCTGCGAATACTCAGCGAAAGCATCTCACGGTGGGAGACCACCCATCCAGAGTCCCTCTTCATCATCCTGGGCGACTTCAACAATGCAAACCTGCGTCAGGAGATGCCCCGCTATAAGCAGCACATCACCTGCCCCACCAGGCACAGCAGCACCCTGGACCACTGTTACACAGTCCACAAGGACGCATACAAGGCCAGCCAGGGTGCCCCCTTGGGGAGCTCTGATCACAACGTAATCCACCTGATCCCCACCTACAGGAGGCTCCTTGAGACTGCCAAGCCCACTGTAAAGTCTGTCAAAAAGTGGACAGAAGAAGCCAAGCTGGAGCTGCAGGCATGTTTTGACTGCACCGACTGGTCATCACTTGAGGCACCCACCCTCGACAAATGGTCAGAGAATGTCATCTCTTACATCAGCTTTTGTGAAGAAATGTGCATCCCTTCCAAGACCTTCAAGGCTTTCCCCAATAACAAGCCTTGGTTCAATAACAAACTGCGTCAGCTTCGGAAGCGCAAGGAGCAGGCGCACAAGTCCGGCTCCCCAGAAGAGTTCAAGGAAGCCAGGTACGATCTGAAACGTGAACTGCGAGCCGCAAAGAGAGTTTACTCCAACAAGCTGGGACTTCGCCTCCAGTCCAACAACTCGAGGGAGGTGTGGCAAGGCCTCAGGGCGGTCACTAACTTCAAACCCCCTCCTCAACAGGTGACACCGAGCACTCAACTGGCCGAGGAACTCAACGAGTTCTACTGCAGGTTTGAGCAACAGCCCCAGCAGCTCGGGGCACTAGGGTCGATGAGGAGAACGGCACCCTCCACACTGAGTGACTGAGACATCGCTGCACCAGTCGCAGTCCAGGAGGCAGAAGTTCTCAGGCTGCTTCGCAAGATCAACCCCAGGAAGGCTTCAGGCCCGGATGGTGTTTCATCAAACTGCCTAAGGACCTGTGCGGATCAGTTGGCCCCGGTGCTCACTACTCTGTTCAGGAAGTCGCTTGCGGAAGGCACAGTCCCCTCCTGTCTCAAGAGGTCCACAATCGTACCTGTCCCCAAAAAGCCAGGCAGCACAGACCTCAACAACTTCAGACCCGTGGCTCTAACACCTACCATCATGAAAGTTCTAGAACGGCTAGTCCTTGCTCACCTCAAACGCACCACCGATGCACTGCTTGACCCACTCCAATTCGCATACAGGGCCAACAGGTCCATAGAGGATGCCATAAATGTCAGCCTTGCATACATCATGGAGCACCTCGACAGGCCCGCCTCCTACGCCAGAATCCTATTCCTGGACTTCAGCTCGGCCTTCAACACGATCTGCCCAGACATCCTGGTTGACAATCTGGCGCAGCTCGGTGTCGACCCCACACTTCGTGCATGGATCAGGAGCTTCCTCACAGACAGGCCACAACAGGTCAAGCTCGGTAACTGCTCCTCCGGCGAGAGAACTACCAACACAGGAGCACCTCAAGGGTGTGTACTGTCCCCGCTTCTATTCTCCATTTACACCAACAACTGCACCTCCTCCTCGGACTCCGTCAAGGTCATCAAATTTGCAGATGACACAACAATCATCGGTCTCATTGGCAGCTACGGAGAGCAAGACTACCGCAGTGAGATAGAAAGAATCTGTAATTGGTGCAAGAATAACAACCTTGTCCTCAATGCAGCAAAAACTGTTGAGCTGATTGTTGATTTTAGGAGGAACCCTCCCACTCTCCCACCAGTCCACATAGGCGATACCGAAGTCTCCAGAGTATCATCGGTCCGGTTCCTTGGCAGAACCTTATCCACTGATCTAAGATGGGGGCAGAACACCATCAAAATTCAGAAGAAGGCACAACAGAGGCTATTTTTCCTGCGCCAACTTAAAAAATTTGGCATGCCTCGGGAGCTGCTGACCGGCTTCTACACCGCTACCACGGAGTCTATACTTTGCTCCTCAGTCATCGTCTGGTATGCCAGCGCAATGGCCAGCGACAGACGCAAACTGCAAAGAATCATTAGGGAGGCAGAAAAGATCATCGGATCGCCCCTACCACCTCTCGATCTCCTCCACGCGGCTAGGATGAGGAAGAGGGCCACCAGGATCTCCTGCGATCCCTCCCACCCCGGCAGCCGCTTCTTTGAGCGTCTCCCATCCGGCCGGCGCTTCCGAACCATCCCATCCAAGACCACCAGGTGCAGGAACTCTTTTTTCCCCCAGGCAGTTCTACTGCTCAACAACACAGACTCCTGACTATCCCTCCTAGTCTACAATCAGCACGCTGGCCTTTTGCCTTATCGTCTGCATTCTGCCTTATCATCTGCATCTAACTCACGCCATCACAGTGATGTCATCACACTGTTAATGATGCTCGGACTCCGTCCAGGGTATCTTGTAAATGCTGCTAGAATGTAAAATGGTAGTAATTGCAGTCGTAATATGTATTGTTAATGTTGTTGTTTTGTATAACCGTAGTCACATATGTAATATGGACAACTGTTATCGTGTACTTTGCCTAAGCCATGTGTACCACAAGCAATTCCGAGTACGGTACCCCCGCACTTGGCGAATAAATCCTTCTTGTATCTTGTATCTTGTAAGTGACAGCATTATAGGGGAAAAATAATTTATGGCTCATTTTACTCTGGAAAAAAATGTACTTATTTGTATATGTTTGCACATACTTTAAATTTTACAGTTTTTCGCTGTAGTGCCCCTTTAAGCATGCAATAAAATAGTTACAGACGATTCATGGAAGTCTGACAAACAAGCAATTTTGGAGACGTCTGATCAGGGCTGTGGAGTCGGTACAAAAATCATCTGACTTCGACTCCTCAGTTTATGAAACCACCGACTCCAACTCCAGGTACCCAAAATTCCTCCGACTCCACAGCCCTGAGTCTGATTAAAAAAATGTTTAAAAAACTGTTTAAAGGACCACTATACTGAAAATTGTAAAATGTAAAATACAAGTAAACATATACAAATAAGAAGTACGTTTCTTCCTAAGTAAAATGAGTCAAATTACTTTTCTCCTATGTTGCTGTCACTTACAGTAGGTAGTAGAAATCTGACATAACTGACAGGTTTTGGACTAGCCCATTTCGTTCTGGGGGACTCTCATGGTTTATTTTCAAAAGCATTTAGTAAATGGCAGTTGCTCCATCCAACTTCCAAAAAACAGTGTGCAGGGAGGCTGGGCAACCTCTTTGTATAAATCCTTTTCAGGCAGTGTCTTTATAAAGAATAAACATAGCACCAAAATTAATCTGGCAATGTTTTTAAAGGACATGGGAATACTAGCAGGGAGAGTTGGATTGTAGAGTATTTGTGTTGAGGAGTTTGATAACCTGTGGATAGAAAGTGTTTCTGTGCCTGGAAGCCTTGGTGGAGATTGCTCTGTAGTGCCAGCCTGATGGGAGAAGGTTAAGGTATTGTTTGCCTGGGTGAGAACAGTCGGTCCTTATCCTAATTGCACTGGTTCTCAGTCTAGAGAAATGGAAGACAACCAGTGATGGCAGGGCTGTTCCAATGATCCTCTCTGCCCTCCTGATGATCCTATCGCTTGCGGAGGCAGAGTATTGGCTTGATGGTGGCTGTATAGAAGCTCTTCAGTAAGTGCAGCACCATTCCAATTTTTTTAAAGTTGTCACAGTAAAATCCAGGGCTGTGGAGTCGGTACAAAAATCCACCGACTCCGACTCCTCAGTTTAAGATTCCACCGACTCCTTGACTCCGACTCATCTAATTTGTATATTACAATCCTGTTGATTGAAAGTATGTAACATGAAATTTGTCTGTTAACTGCCAAAGCTTAGAAATTTTAAAAGACAACTGAAGTGAGAAGGATATGGAGACTGCCATATTTATTCCCTTTAGTCATAGACTAAAACTAGTCCTTGGTAAGAGTACTTGAGAAGGTGCGTACACACGCACTACTAAATGCAGCGACGGGTCCGCCGAACCTCCCGCTGGGCGGTCTTTAGCCGACAGTATGCGTGTGTGTACACGCTGTAGGCGGACTGATAAGGCTGTTTCTGAACGAACCGCCAATTGGTGTGAAGCGGTCGGCAAGGAGTTAATGTTGTTAGTTTGGCCCCCTAGCACTTCAAGAATGACGATATGGCCCTTGGCCTAAAAAGTTTGGACACTCCTGCCCTAAGGTCTATGCATTTCCATCAAAGGGCAGCGTCCCTAACTGACTGAGGTATCTATTCCCTTTGCTATTTGAATCACAGGGAGAGGAACTGGAAAATATGCTGTTGAGAAGCAGGGTAGGGACATAAACAGGCAGTGCACCTGGACCTATATATTGCTGTATATCGGTGTGGAACCCCACTCTCCCAGAGATGTTTAGCCTAGGCTATTATGCAGCCTTCTCCTCCAAGACCACTCTAGAAGACCAGATGTTGTTTCTTACTACGGAACACACAAACAAACATATATTCCGCAGTGATGCACCTTGCCAGTAGTAATGATTGCAGGTCACCACCTGTAATAAATTTAAGAAAATAAATCGGGGTGACGATAGATTTTACAATGGGCAAACACTGACTAAATCACTTAAAAATGAATATTGTAAAATATAAGCAATTCTACTTAAAGAGACACTGAAGCGAAAAAAAAATATATGATATAATGAATTGGTTGTGTACTATGAATAATTACTAGAAAATTAGCAGCAAAGAAAATATTCTCATACTTTTATTTTCAGGTATATAGTGTTTTTTTCTAACATTGCATTATTCTATAATATGTGCAGATTACACAACACTCAGCATTCAAAATGATTCTTTCAGAGCAGTCTGTGAAGTAATGACCTCTCCTCTAGCAGAGAAAAAGTAAACAGTTCACTTACCGTTGAGATAATAAAAGTCAGATAATAGCCCTCTCCACGACTAAAGGCCCATACACACGTCGGATTTCCGTGAACGACGGGTCGTTTGAACGTCCCGTCGTGCGCGTTCAAACGACCCGTCGTTCGCGGAAATCCGACGTGTGTATGGGCCTTAACTTAGTCGGAGAGCTTAATGGCTTGTTTGCATAGAGATAACAACTGGAGTTTCTCAACTCTTCCTGTACTGGAAACAATTAGACTGATGTATCTGATCTTAATGTTTTATTTCTTAGCTGGACTACACATACAAATCATAATATCATAATTTTTTTTTCGCTTCAGTGTCTCTTTAAAATAAACCAGAGATCACGATATGTAGAGCATGTATATACGATATGTATGTAAGATTCGATACTTACCCAGGGCTTCCCCCAGCTCCATAAAGACGTGCGAGTCCTACGCCATGCCATTCAGCCGTGATCAGCCCTGGTAACTCGATCAGTCGTGTCAGTCTGGGTCTATTGCACATGCACAGGAGGTCCGCGCATGTGCAGAAGACCCAGACTGGACGCGACTGAGCCTGTTACCGGGGCTGATTGCCACCGGACGGCAGAGCGCGGGACTCACATGTGTTTATGGGGCGGAAAGGAAGCCCCGGGTAAGTATCGAGTCTTTACGTATCCTGATCTCTGGTACACTTTAAGTTACTTTCAGTAAAGTTCCTGTTTAAATATACAGACACAGAGCATTTATATATCGCACTTTTCTCCTAGCGGACTCAAAGCACCAGAGCTGCAGCCACTAGGACAGGGATGTCAAACCGGTCCTTCGAGGGCCAACGCCCTCACACATTTTTGACACAGCTCAAATGAATTGATTGGTCTGTATCAGGAAAGGTGCGGTCCATCAGGTAGAACACATTCCTCTTTCTCAGTCCATCCTAAACACTGGCATGGATCTGGCCCTCCAGGCCTGGAGTTCGACACATGTGCACTAGGACATGCTCTATAGGCAGTAGCAGTGTTAGGGTGTCTTACCCAAGGTCTCCTCACTAAATAGGTGCTGGTTTTCTGGGTGAGCCAAGATTTGAACCTTGATCTCACAACTTTGGGTAAAGAGAAAAAAAATTATTTATCTTCGATTTCGATCTTCGATTTTCAGAAACATTTCTACAGAAGTGACTGAAAAAATATCAAATTCTTTCAACATAGCTATTTTAATCCAGTATGCAAAACACAGATTGCAGCCAAACGTGGCTCTCATTAAATCTTAAACTAGATTAAAGGTTTCCCAGCCAGTAAAAAAACTGAAGCGTATTTAGATTGATGCTGTTGTTTAATTATAGCAAATGACTAAGCCAATTAATATCTAGCAAGTAGTGGTATGCCAGAACCGTGGCCAAGAGCACAGCAGTATCTCATATTGGCAGGACTGGATTGGAAAATAAGTTAGGAGGCATAATGCCAATTACAGACCTCAAGGGGTTGCAGTTTAAAGGATACACTCATTTGCACAGCAACATACTGTCCTGTTGTTTATAAAACCACCGACTCCAACTCCAGGTACACAAAATTGTGCCTACTTCTACTCTACAGCCCTTGTATGGTTATGGAGGGGGTACAAAAATCATCCAACTCCTCAGTTTATGAAACCAATGACGCCGACTCCAGGTACCCAAAAATTTTCCGACTCCTCAGTTTATGAAACCAATGACGCCGACTCCAGGTACCCAAAAATTGTCCGACTCCTCAACACCAACTCCACAGCCCTGGTTATACTCAGTCATACCCTACAAAAATGACCACAACATTTCCTATATGAGAAGGGCTCTTTTTAAAGAGAAACCGTTGCCAAGAATTGAATTTCATCCCATTCAGTAGCTGATACCCCCTTTCCCATGAGAAATCTTTTCCTTTTCTCAAACAGATCATCAGGGGGCTCTGTATGGCTGATATTGTGGTGAAACCCCAACAGTGTGCATGGTCCTGACATTACACTGTGGGAGCCTTGTTGCATTGTGGGAAATAACAGCTGTTTACAAATGCCAAAAAAGCAAGCAGCATCACCTTCCACTGACATCACCTGCCAGTAGTAAAAATGTAACCATGTGATGTCAGAATGTAAATCAGGGAGAGGAAAGATTTTACAATGGGCAAACACTGACTAAATCAATTATACATCTTAATTTTTCCTCACCTGTTTAAACTTTAAACAGCAGGTCAGCCAAGGGGAATGCATATATGTACACTGCTGGTGAGCTGGGCGCAGGGTGAAGCGAATGACAGCTCACCCTGCTGCCACTTAAATACCTGGCGGCATAGAATAGTATTCCCCCTCCGAGTCATCGCAGCTCGGAGGGACTTGGAGACTGCCTCCTTCAGGGCTCATAAAGTAGGACCACCTTTAAACTTCCCATAACAAGTGTAACCATAACACCTGCTGTAGAGGAGGCCCTATATCAGAGGAAGGGAAGGGAAGAGGGCATGATCGCCGCTGCCCTGGGCCACCCTCACGGAAAGACTTAAAGGGGCATCATGACACTAATTGACACTTAGGGTACGTTTCCACTAACGCGAATTTGCATGTTTTGGCGCATGCAAATTTGCATAACCAATACAAGTGGATGGGCCTGTTTCCACTTGTCAGAAATTCTGTGCAGTTTGCTGTGCAGAAAAAAAGCCGTCAGAATTCGCATGCCGCACACCCGCACGCGAATCGCCAGTAATGTAATGTAATAGGAAAACCGCAATCATTTTAGTCTTGCGGTTTTCCCGGCGTTCCGCGTAAAAACCCATGTCAATGCTTACCGGCATTGACATGGTTAAAATCGCATATCGCAAACCGCGAGCGATTCCGCGCGAAAATCCGCATGCGGATTCGTTGATGCGTTTTCCGTGATGGTATCGCAACGCACAAGTGGAAACGTACCCTAAACTTATAAAACTACACACCAGGGTGGACAGTATGTGTTCCTTACACCTCTCTGTCTCCAATTCGACAATGAGTGGTGCATGCTCTGTCCACCTGCCCAGCTGTGCAGAGCAGCTGGGGCCGGAAGCATTCTGGGCATGCATACCTGAGAAGTGCTACTCGTGCACAACCGAGAGGGGCGTGAGCGGACAGAGAACACGCCTCTCCTTGCAACCGTCAGAGCCACAATCGGAGGATCAGAACCACGTATTGGAGGGGACCCCATCCAAGTCGGAGGACAAGTATAAGGACCCCATACTATTATTACTTTATTACTTGGTATTTATATAGTGCCGACATCTTCCGCAGTGCTGTAGAGAGTACACAGTCTTGTCAATTAACTGTCCTTCAGAGGGGCTCACAATCTAATTCCTACCATAATCATATGTCTATGAGGATATCATGTAGTGTATATACCGTAGTCTAGGGTCAATTTAAAGAGAATAAATCTTGCTTCAGAGCTCATAGTTAGCAGGGGCACGCGTGCCCCTGCTAAACCGCCGCAAAAGCGCCGCTAAACGGGGGTCCCTTGACCCCCAAACCCCCCACTGCGACACTTGGTCGCAGACTTGGTCGCTCCTGGAGGCAGGGCTAACGGCTGCAGCCCTGCCTCCAGTCCCGTCGATCAGCCGCGCATCGCCGCCTCTCCCTCGCCCCTCTCAGTGAAGGAAGACAGAGGGGCGGGTAGAGGCGGAGATACGCGCTGACAGACGCGTGTGGAGCAGGGCTGCGGCGGTTAGCCCTGCCCCAACCAGGAAGCGCTCCTCCGCATTATGGAGGGGTTGGGTTTGGGGGTGAAGGGACCCCCGTTAAGCAGTGGGATAGTGGCGTTTTAGCAGGGGAACACATGCCCCTGCTATCTATGAGGTCTGAAGCGAGATTTATTCTCGCTTCAGACTCTCTTTAAGTGGAAGCCAATTGACTTATCTGTATGTTTTGGGGATGTGGGAGGAAACCAGAGTGCTTGGAAGAAAGGAACCCCATGTAGACACGGGGAGAACATACAAATTCCGTGCAGATAGTGTCCTGGCTGGGATTCAAACTGGAGACCCAGTGCTACAAGGCGAGAGTGCTAACCACTATACCACCGAGCTACTTAAAACATTTGCTGAATTCATAGATTTACTATCACTTCAGTTGAGGCTCTGAAAAAAGCATCTAACAACATTACAGCTTCCACCGCAGGAAAGTGGGGTCCACTTTACAATAAGGGAGCTATCAGATAAATACATTGAGCAAGCAGCGGACAGACATGCCTGTTTTCTATCATTAGAGAAGGCATTCAATAAAATGGAACATTTGCTAAGGTACAGGGGAGGGAATGGAAATTTCTTCTAACTGCAGATTCAAAGTTTCTATTGATGCTGCCAAATTTACATTCAGAGATCCAATTGAGCATCACAACAATTTCATACCACAAGGAAAGCCGGCTATGGGAGATGTGCTATTACCATATAAGTTTGTCATGAGGTTTCATAACAGGGAAGAAGCTCTAAAGAGGAACTGTTAGGCCTGGAACCCACTGAAATCAGCAAACGCGAAACGCAACCGATAGCGTTTTGTCTGAGCGGTTTGTAAGCGGATTCATGCGCGTTTTCGGTCGCGTTTTGCAACATTGTATTTTTTTGCTCAGCGGTTGCGTAGCGTTTTGCGTTTTTATCCTGATTGGTCCTGTGAATTATTTTTCATTTTGTTACAGTGTGCTGAACCGCAAAACGCTAGCAAAACCGCTCAGTTTAGGTTTTGCTGAGCGTTTCTGCTAGCGTTTCAATACTTTACATTGAAACGCTAACGGTCCCAAAATGCTGCAGGTCCTGCGTTTGCGTTTCTGGGAAATGCAAACGCTCCTGTGGAAGTTGCCCCATCCATTAACATTAGCCCAGCGTTTTGGCAAAGTGCTAGCATATCGCAGCGCTGCCAAAGCGCAGCCAAAAGCGCTCCTGTGGGTTCCAGCCCTTACTCAGGATTGAACTTCATCCTAATCAGTAGCTGATAAGCCCTTTACCCTGATAAATCCTTACATTTTCTCAAAGGCCTGGTGCACACCAAACCCCACTAGCAGATCTGCAAAACGCTAGCGGTTTTTGAAACGCTTTTTCTTATTTTTATGTAGCGTTTCACCTAGCGTTTTGCGGTTTTGGGTACTGGCGTTTTTCAGAGCGGTTTGCGTTTTTCCTATACTTTACATTGGAGGCAGAAACGCCTCCACAATCCAAAAAAATGCCTCAGCCCGGGAGTATGCCTTTCTGCAAAACGCCTCCCGCTCTGGTGTGAACCACCCCATTGAAATACATTAAACAAGCGTATCCGCAGCCGCAAGCGGCTGTAAAAACGCGAGAAAACCTGCTCGGTGTGCACCAGCCCAAATAGAGCATCAGAGGGGTCTGTATGGCTGATATTGTGGTGAAACTTCTCCCACAGTGTGATGTCATGACCATGGTCCTGACAGTTTTCTGTCTGTGAACCTCGTTGCATTGTAGGAAATAACGCCTTTTTCAGCTGCCAAGCAAGTATCTCCCTCTGTGCATAGAACTCTCAGTAAACTAACATTCCGCTCAGATCACCTGGCAGAACTAAAGATGTCACCACCAGTGATAAATTTCAGAATGTAAATCAGGGAGAGGAAAGATTTTACAATGGGCAAACACTGACCAAATAATCTATAAGTCAATATTGTAAAAAATAGGCAATTGTATTCCTTATGTTGTTTTCACTACAGTTCCTCTTTAAAGGAAGCTGGTTGTGGGGAACTGTCTTTTAGACCCAGACAATACTACCACTGTAGCCGTGCTACTGCTGTGGCCAAGTCAAACATTGAACTGAAGTACAATGCAAACTCTCCATTTGGGACAGTGAAATAAAGGACAGCGGCATGACCATCAACACCAAGAAAACCAAAACCGCAAATGTCAGCCAAATAACCTCATATCCTCACTAATAGTACTGAGCATGTGCAAACAGTCTAACAGTCTTAGCCGCGTATAAAGTACTGCATGCAGTACGTTGTCTTGACGTGAAGGGTTACTGTGTAACGCAACGTGGGCACTGTGAACAGCCCATTGATTTTTCATTGCTGTGCGGTGGGGGTGCGTTACAGGCTGCTCTAACGTGCGCTTGTAATGTCCCACTGTGAAAGCAGCCAAAAGGGCGATTGTGCACATCAAGTCTCTTAACTAACTCAGTTAAAGTAACTGAGGCCTACGAATTCAAGCATAATACTTAAAGAGACTCTGTAACAAAATTTTGAGCCTTATTTCTTCTATCCTATAAGTTCCTATACCTGTTCTAATGTGCTCTGTCTTACTGCAGCCTTTCCTAGTTGCACTGTCTCTGTAATAAATCTTATCTTTTTTTCTCTGTCGGCTCTGTCGGCTGAGGGTGGAATGTGCAGCACTGCTTGTCATTGGCAGTAGCTTTACACACCCTCTCGAAGCTCTGCATGAGTCACACAGAAAGCTAGTTCTCAGCCTATGAAACTCTGGTTAGAAGCCAGTCTTGTTTGTAAACACTGCCAAAAACTTAATTACAAGCCAGGGTTGCAGCAGGGAGTGGCAGAAACAGCACAGAGGGGCCCAGGAGAACATAAGGAATAGAATGGTATGCTTTTTATTGTAAGAATTTTAGAGTACAGATTTTCTTTAAATTCTAACAGTGACCACTAGACAATGAGGTTGGCCCTCGGGTCCCACTGTTCAATTTCAGGCCACTTTGTATTTCAGTATAACACACTTGATCTAGATGGTCACCCACATGTTACATGTCTTACCTTTATAGATACTCTTAGATAAATCCTGATATGGCGGATTTGAGGATAGTAATGCAGCAGGGTATCCGCTTGAGTTACTTCTGCTATCCCTGTAGAGATGCGTCTTTCCAACGCTGGCAGTCTGCGGAGGATGCGTACTGGCAGTCTGTGCAAGAGAAGTGCGCCCTCTACGTATCTCTCCGGCGGCTGCAGGAGAGATACGTAGAGAGCGCACTTCTTCTTGCGCAGATTGGCTGCGACTGGAGGAAGTTACAGAACCCGGTATTGGAGCTGCAGGCAGTGGAGGACGTCGGTGCGATCTGTGTTCTTGGGGCTGGAGAAAGCCCCGGGTATGTCTAAACCTTTTTAATTTTTTTTGTCTCTGCTTTCCTTTAATTACAGCTTTGTTTGCCGAAAAAAAAGAGAACATTTTTCTTTTTACACTTTCGTTACAGCTGAGATTTTTAGTCAACAAGGCATTTAGATTGGCTTTGGGAACGTATGTTCCCAATCACCAATCTGTCCCCCAACTTCTGCTACAGGAGGCAAGCGAGCGTGAGTGCACACGCACTGCTCATAGACTTCAAAAGACGACTATCTACACCCCTGAGACTTCAAAGGAAGTCTGCCGGGGTGCAGATATACTTCCTCCGGAACGAGAAGAGGTTAAGATAAATGGGGCTCAAAGGAATGTAGATGGAGGCACCCACAGGATTCTGACTGCTAATATTTTTATACAACCATTGTGTAGGTGAAGTGGGGGCATAGGCATAACAAGAGACATCCAGGCCCCCAGGTGAACAAAATGATCCCTCCCTCCGAAGTAGTGGCCAGAGAAACAGGTGTGAGTCTTAGTGCAGTGGAGCTACGTAACTATATTTATATATTTACCTGATCCCACTGCCTCACATCTCCTCTGCCTGCCGGCAGCAACTCGCTCTGCAAGTGGCGGCCAGGAGGAAGAGGGAATGCACGGCGCCGGATCAGGTAACTAGAGTCACATAGCTCCACTGCACTAATGTTCAGCAACGTGGGTGGGAGGAGTGGGCCCATATAGCCCTAAGAGCCCCCCACTATTTGGGGGGCTAGGGGCTATTGTTCCACCCGTGGGTGAGGAAAATTTGACCAAAAGCCACTGAGGTGAAAAGGTCGCTTTCTTGGGTTTCCTGCACTCAGAGGTACAGGGATTAGGAGATAGCCAAAAATAACAGGAGTTAAAATGTATCTTTTAATTACCGGTACAATCTCTGATGATAGACAGATATGATGAAATGCAATAAAAGTCCATAAGTCATGTGATTGGAAGAACAAAGAGAAATCGAGAGCCCAATATGGTGTAGTATTGTTAAGTTGGTTGTGGTTTAAAGCAAAATATTAAGATATACTCACAAACATGGGTTACCCATAGGCAACCACTTCAAATGCAGGTGGGGAGTATTAGAACCTGACCCCACTCAGGTTATTAAGATGTCGCTCTCTGTAGATAGGAAACGGGGTAGCACCCCTCCACCGAGGGTGGAATCAAGATTTCAGCAAGGCTTGGTGTACAGAGGCGCCAGAGTAGAATAAAAATGTTTAAAAACCGTCTAAAAGAGGGGGATGTTCAGGTGGACTTACCTCCCTCAAAAATATAGAACTCAATTGAGTCACAATATATCAATACAAAAAAACGTTTTATTTAACTCCACTTAGTGCAACGCGTTTCGCAGGTGTGGTCCTGCTTCATCAGGCAAACAGGAGTATAACTATAAAACAAACAGAAATATATACAAACATAATGACCCATAGAAATAGCTTAAAGTAAAAGGCGCAGTATAAAAACATGAGAAGACACGGTTAAATTGTAACATTTTTGTTCGCAGTGTAGTAAAACTCGCTCTATGTCTAAAAATCGCATCTAATTAATCATAAAATATCCACAAGAATCCAAAATGTAAACAAAAGAGTTAGTAAATCTCCATAATTGTCCATTGATATGTTAAAGTTCATCAGCTTCTAGATTAAAGGATAGTCAGTTTAGTGAGTATAACATATAGTACTATTTTATGGCCCTAGAGCTAACTTGCAAGAAAAATTGCTAACAGTCTATATTGATATAAAAAAAAATAAAATTAAAATTTCAACACCTCAGCAAGAGTGACTTACCTCAATGGGTCTAGATGCAGAAGTGAGCGCCTCTGTGTAGATGTATGAGGAGGCTCTGCTTATATAGGGAGTGTAGTTGCACTAATTGATCCTAATGAACCAATCAAAAACTGCCATGTCAGCAAGGTGTGTCAATAGAAGCACACCTGGAAGTGGTCATGAGGCAGGAATGCATACATGGACATTAAGAAAGCACGGTAGCCTAGTGGCTAGCACTCTCGCCCTGCAAGTGCTGGGTCCCTGGTTCTATTCCCAGCCAAGTTAACATCCAGTATTAGTTGTTAAAAATGTTAAAATAAATATCATATTACACAGGAAGAGTATATACATTAACACCATTTTTTGTGGTAATCAGGTAACAGTGTCACCATCTAGTGGTGAAAGTATATATGATTGCCCAGGTTATGTGCAAATAGCAATGCTGGAAAAATTGTAATAAGTGCTCTGAATTTGATAAAAACAACATAGGAATCAAACACAAGTTAACATAGCAATTATAAAAATTATAAAAATAATATATATATATATATATATATATATATAAAATATTATTAAACAGATTAAATGGGTGGAGTTAAGATCATAAATTGAATAAGTAAAAGAGAGGACCATTAAAATAGTAAAAAAAAAAAAAAAATGTGAGTACTAAAAATCAGGTTTTTATAGAATTATGTGGGAGGTTGGATCAGAAGTCTTTTCCTTTTGAGTTCAACAGTTGTCCAAACACCGAGCACAAAGTTTTGCATGCGTAAAGTTTTACGCACGCAAAATACCCCATGGGGTTCAATGGCGCAGCGCGCGCACGCAAAAGGAAAAGACATGCCTGGATGGAATCAAACCTGTAACCTTGCTGTTACCAGCCAGACACACTAACCAATTGCACCACAGCCAGGCTAGCTGTGACCTAACTCTACATGGCTATCTGGGGCTCTGTTGGCTCTGTTTGGACAACTGTTGAACGCAAAAGGAAAAGACATGCCTGGATGGAATCGAACCTGTAACCTTGCTGTTACCAGCCAGACACACTAACCAATTGCACCACAGCCAGGCTAGCTGTGACCTAACTCTACATGGCTATCTGGGGCTCTGTTGGCTCTGTTTGGACAACTGTTGAACGCAAAAGGAAAAGACATGCCTGGATGGAATTGAACCTGTAACCTTGCTGTTACCAGCCAGACACACTAACCAATTGCACCACAGCCAGCCTAGCATTTAGCACTGTGAAACCATCCTCTGCTAGGCATGATTTCATTTTTGCACCTCACTCTATCGCATGGTCCAATCACAAAGCCCTGCACCCAGCATGTGTCTCATATGACTGTCTACAAGTAAGATTTAGGTTAGCAGTCTATTTAGTGTGTGTTTGGTGGTATGGTGGTGAGCATAGCTGTCTTCCATGTGGTTGGCCTGGGTTTGATCCCTGGACATGTCATGAATGTGAGTATGGTTTTGAAATACTACAAATGAGAGAGAGAGGAGAGGAGAGGAGAGGAGGAGGAGGAGGAGGAGGAGGAGGAGGAGGAGGAGGAGTTGGTTGGTTATTCATTTTAGGCATCTAGAGGGATAGAAACCTTTGCAAACTTTAAAATACTAAATTTCGTAATCGTAATTACGAAAATTTGCGTAAATTACGAAATTTCGATTACTGCTAAAATCGTAATTGTAGTAATTTCGCGAAATTTCGGAAATTCGTAATTAGGTCATTACGCTCATCCCTACCAACCGTCCCTCTTTTGGAGGGACAGTCCCTCTTTGGGAACCCTGTCCCTCTTTCCTCCTCATGTGTCCCTCTTTCAGGTCTTTGTCCCTTTTTCTATGTAAATATATATGTTTCTCTACTAAAAAGTGTTAGATTGACTCTTAACTTTATTCCCATCCTTTAAATTGATATATTACAAATTTTAAAATGTTAATATGAAGGAAAATGAACCAGGATAGAAAGGACCAGTGTGGTTTGAAATATAAATCAACATATTTTTCTTATGAAATCTTTATCATGTGCGTAACTAGGGGTGTGATGGGGGCGTGATCAGGGGTGTGGCTTAAGTGTCCCTCTTTATCATTTCAAACAGTTGGAAGGTATGTGCTAGTTACTGTTCTGTTTTGTAGCAATATTATATCACAATTATATTTTCTATGGAGCATGAGGAACAATTTACGTGACCGTTGTCTTTCTATATATATAGAATAACATGGGCATTTTCTCACAGCACTTAAAATCAGGACATTTATGTCATTATTACTATTATTGTTATTGTATTACTATTGCTAGTATTATTTTTCTTAATATTAAAACAACTACATAAGTTATCATTACTATGATGATATTGCTTATTATATTACTATTGTAAATTAGTTCTATTATTATGTCAAATAATAATAATACATTGTTGGTATTGGTGTGTTTTGGTACTTTTCCGTTAGCCGGCGCATCCGGCAGGTGGCGATAAAACTCCACCAGAATTACATCTTTCCCTACTATCCATGGCGGCCTGGAAGGGGGAATAGTAATTATCGCCACCTAGTGGATGCGCCCGGCTAACGGAAAAGTACCGTGTGATTTTTATTATGAACCGTACTTTGCAGAGAAAGGTTATCCGACACTCAATAAAAAAAATGTTTTGTCTGTTTTTTTTAAAGCATTAGCTGAAGTATAGGAATGTTTAAGAAGAGTGTACTTTTGTACATAGTATAACCGCTACAGAATACTCATGGCAGCTGGAGTGCGAGTCGCGCAGGTGCAGAAGCCGCAGCCCACTACGTGGCTGACAGCAGGAGGACTGTAGACTTTGGGGTGAGGAAAACAGTCTTCTAGGGTCTGGAATAAGCTCCAGGTAAGTAAAGTTGTATATGATTGTATCACTTCTGATGTCACTACCCTGTTATCAGAAAGGTTTGTTCAGCCACACTATGTGGTTATCCGACAGACAGTCTTGCCTCCCTAAGGCTCGGTTACCACTTGCGCTGGATCAGTGGGAACGCACAGTGTAATGTTCCGATGGTCCAGCTGTAGCCCGGGGCAGATGCATAACCCCTATAGGCTATTTGAGGGAACGCATACGCCTGCCCGGTATTATCACTGGCTGCACAGTAGTGCGCCCGCTTATCCACGGATCCACTGCAGTGTGGCAAGTGTGAACCCCTCGTATTTATTAAATAGGAACCGTTTACTGCCCATTTAGCAATGAGCGGAGAACAAACAAAACATGTCCGTTATCCACTCCAGTGGAAACAGAGCCTGACTGCAAAGAAAAGCACAGGTTTGATAAGAGCTGGTTCACACTTGATAGATCAAAAACTTGTCCTTGTAAAAACTGATTTGTTAAACGAATCAGTTTTTGTTGGGCATCAGTTTATGATCCATGACCCTCCGTTCCATTAGTGTGCTGTGAATTCCCTGTGTCCAATGATCGGGAAAAATTGCGCCCTCCCAAACTTGCAGTCCATTCAGCGGGAACTGGCCGAACAGATCCTTTCCAACGGAGCAATGTAAACAGATCCTATTGATAACATAAGATCCCTTCACACCCGTTAGGATCCAGTCTGTTACGGTCAGCTAAACTGACTTTTTTATGCCAATGTGAACTAGGCCTTGTAACTAAGAAACTATACGTTGGTTGCTATTGGCAACAACACTACACCTTTTTCTGGCACCAGCAACTCATTAATAAGAGCTGCAAACACGAATCTCATCACAGCATAGGAAATAGAACTTCTTAGGCGTCCTCAAAGTTTCAGAAGTTTATTCAGTAAGCAGATAAGACAGTACATTTCGTTACATCTTAGCAAAGCAGATTGTTCTGTAGTAAGTCCTTTGCTTTACAGCAGGGGTCTCAAACTCAATTTACCTGGGGGCCGCAGGAGGCAAAGTCAGGATGAGGCTGGGCCGCATAAGGAATGTCACAATCGCGGCGCATCGGCGCATCGCCGCCTCTGCCCGCCCCTCTCACTCTTCCTTCACAGAGAGGGGCGGGGAGAGGCGGCGATCCGTGCGGCATTGACGTCAGGAGGGGCAGAGCTGAAGCTGAAAGCTCTGCCCCTTCCAGGAAATGCCTGCGGATTGCCCCTCGGCAATTTGGATCGTTTAGCGGCGGGGATGCGGCGGATTACTTGGGAGCACTGAAGCAAATTATAAGGAAGCTTTTGCCGGCAAGGGCCACAAAATATTGTACTGAGGGCCGCAAATGGCCCGCGGGCCGCGAGTTTGAGACCCCTGCTTTACAGCTTCTTGATTCCATTGCATGGAATCAGGTTTCCTCTTATGTCTATCCTAGGTTACATCTAGGCTACGTGATATCTAGACTACATCTTATATACAGCATACAGTTAGATAAGATGACAAGACATATTATAAATATAAAGTAAAGTGTTGAAGCCAGCAATTACGGGAAGCAGAAGACTGCCTCTCTGCAGCCTATCATCTGTTTTAATACTGGTCAGGAAAGAGTTAAATGTGACATCATCTGAGCCATATCCCCAAGCCTACAATTGGCGGGCATGGGCATGTGACCCACCTTATTAATTAATATTCCATTGCTTTATGCCCTAGTTACAAAGAATGCAATGTTCTGTAAATATCGGCTTTGTTTACCTTTGCAATGAGGAAAATGAAAAAGAGAACACATGTAAGTTCTTGGGAGGGTGGGTACCGTATTGGAGGCCCATACCGCTGTCCTTCTCTACCACCCCCATAATCACTGACTTTTGGCGAAAGCCATATTTCCAGACAGGAAAACGCAGACTTGTTATGTTCCCTCACCATCCCGATTCCCTGGCCTGTCTGAAAATTTGACTTTAGCCAAAATTCCAATTTTTTCAAGGAGAGCTGGGAAAAAAAGAGGAGAGGAACAGGGAACGTACAGAGGTAAGTGAAAGGGGAAGCACGGTGGCGTAGTGGTGAGCGCTCTTGTCTTGCAGTGCTGGGTCACCGGTTCAAATCCCAGCCAGGTCAACATCTGCAAGGAGTTTGTATGCTCTCCCCGTGTCTGAGTGGGTTTCCTCCGGGCACTCCGGTTTCCTCCCACATCCCACAAACATACAGATAAGTTAATTGGCTTCCCCCTAAATTGGCCCTAGACATGCACTACATGATACATACATAGACATATGACTATGGTAGGGACTAGATTGTGAGCCCCTCTGAGGGACGGTTAGTGACAAGACAACATACTCTGTACAGCGCTGCGGAAGATGTCGGCGCTGTATCAATAAATAAAATATACAGTGAAACCAGCATGAACATACCTCTGTGCTTACCATAGGTACCTTAGCTACATGTCAGGGATACTTTAACCCCTTGCTGACCGCTCTACACCAATTGGCGTGAAGTCCTGGGGCGGGGTTTTGCAGGAGATCACGTGCCGATGCCCCGCTCCGTCATCAGTCTACCAGCGGCGATCTTCGCTAGGAGACTGGTGGACGGCGAAACTGCCATCTATTTACATTGTACAGCGCTGTAATCTACGGCAGCGCTGTACTGGGGACAGCTGTGTGACACGGCTGTCCCCCTGAGAGGCACAGGAGCGATCAGCTGTCATAGGCTGATGCCTATGACTGCCGATCGCCGTAATTGGCAAGCAGGGGGAGGGAGGGAGGGGCCATATTTAAATAAAAAAAATTAGCAAAATGTATTAATGACAAATACATAAATAAAAAAATAAAACAAACATGTCGGCAAGGATCAGAGCCCACCAACAGAAAGCTCTGTTGGTGCTCAGAAAAGAAGGAAGGGGGGGAATCACTTGTGTGCAGAGTTGTACAGCCCTGCAGCAAGTCCTTTAAAGGAATACTGTAGGGGGGTCGGGGGAAAATGTCTACTGCGCAGGCACAGACCATACTGGGCCTGCGCAGTACGCTCCTGGTGCCATCAGCGGGAGCGAGGACACGGCAACGCAGGCGCAGTGGTTTTCTGACTTTAAAGTCAGAAATTCCAGAAGTGAACCGGAGGCGGGGCCAGAGCATTGGGGAGTGGCAGCGCGGGCACAGGATGCCTGAAGGGGACCATTAGAGGCCCCGGGTAACTTCAACTCATTTTCCCCCGACCCCCCTACAGTGTCCCTTTAAGCTGCAGTGGCCTAAATTGTAAAAAATAGCCTGGTCACTACCGGGGTGTAAGCCTACGCTCCGCAACTGGTTAAGATAAGGCAGATTGCAACCAGGGTGCAGCAATTTACCTCCGCACTCTTCCCAAAACCGTGTCTAAAGTGCTGCTGTATGTCTAATTTGAAATTTCAGCAGGTGTGTAAATAGTGCTGGTAATTTAATATATGGTAGGACAATTATACTTAGCAGAGTTTAAAAATAGTTTTAGCAGCTGTTCAATGGCTGTGTGTACAGACAAAATGGGTTTTTATTTATCCTCTGTTCATTTAGCAAAGGCAGTAAGGCACGAAACAGCTAGTTGTGATGAATAATGTAAATAACCTCACCCCTTCTTTATTGCCAGGAGTAACAATAAACAGCAGTCGATCAGGATCTCCCTTTATCTCCCCTAACATGATCCTGTTGCAGACAACAAATATAAAGATGTTTAAAGGATACCCAAAGTGATATGTGACATGATGAGATAGACTTGTGTATGTACTGTGCAACTTGATAAAGGCCCATGGGGGCCGAAACAGCGTCTGTCGTTGCTATCATATTGATGCCAATAAATTTATAAAGAGCTTCTAAATACATCGAGTGGTGCCGGTCCTTTGGCGAGATTCTATGAGTGATTACTAGAAGATTAGCAGCAAAGAAGGTATTCTCATATTTTTATTTTCAGAATCACTGGAACCACCCAGCACTTGGAGCTGCACCCACCCACATCCACCAGCCCATCAGTAGTTAGACAGCGCAGTAGACTTCTTTCTGCGATGTGTATGTACAGTGCCTAGCACACAAATAACTATGCGGTGTTCCTTTTTTTCTTTCTCTGCCTGAAAGAGTTAAATATCAGGTATGTAAGTGGCTGACTCAGTCCTGATTCAGACAGGAAGTGACTACAGTGTGACTCTCACTGATAACAAATTTCCCTTTTTATCTCTTTCTTACTCTCGGAAGCCATTTTCTGCTAGGAAAGTGTTTTATAGTTGGAATTTCTTATCAGTGAGGGTCACACTGCAGTCACTTCCTGTCTGAGTCAGGACTGAGTCAGCCACTTACATACCTGATGTTTAACTCTTTCAGACAGAGAAAGAAAAAAAAGGAACACAGCATAGTTATTTGTGTGTTAGGCACTGTACATACACGTCTATCTCATCATGTCAGTTCGGGTATCCTTTAAGGTGGCCTAAATACTTACCTCATGATGCAGGGAGATGGATACACCGACGTCTCCCTGACGACGAGCGCTCCGCCGATCCATCCTCCATCTTCCCGCCAGCGGGTATTTGCGATGTTACATGATTGGTGCAACGAGACTTCAAGCAATTGCGGTACTTTGCGCAGGAGCCATCTGGGGTCTTAAAGACCTGATCCGCCGTGGCGGTCGTTATTGGTGCGCGACGCTAAGTGACGTTTACGTGATTGTGTGACTGTACCCGCGGCGCGAGATCATATAAACGACCGCGCATCCCTCAAAAAGTTCGCCGGTCCTCAGGAAAATCATGGGCAGAATCACGAGGTGGGTACGGGCCTTGAGAGTCAGATCTCCCTCTGATCGAATCTGATTGGAGAGAGATCTGTCAGCTGCCATAAACCACAGGCCAATGCCCGATCAATTTCAGCATGAAATCTTTTAGGAATTGGCCTAGTGACGTCACACACGTGCAATATGCCGGCAACCACATGGGGCGTGAATGAGGAACCATAGTGCATAGACAGCGGTGGACAGGTAAAGTATTAATGCATAGGCATCATTGGGGAAGGGGGGGGGGGGGTACATATCCATTTGGGGTTTCCATCACTCTCTAACACTGCAGGGTGGCCTCCTGAGCGCGTCTCAGTGGCTGCAGCTCGAGTGCTTTTAGTCCGACAGGAAAAAAGCGCTATACAAATGTTCGGATTATAACTTCTTATTATTATTATAATTATCAAATCAGATGGTCGATCGGCCACCAAGTCAACAGATGTATCGGCCACCTATGCATGCTCCTCTTAAAATTTCCTGATACCGTCTTACACGCTCCATATAGGATTTGTCCTCAAAATTTGTAATCCTGCATTTATTGCTTTCTATTTCATTTTGAAAGTTTAAAGCCCAATCTACATTGAATCGAATCCCGATCGGACATGTAGGATTTCATCGGATCGTAAATAGAATCGTAATCGAATCTTATAAAGAATCATATCATGTAGATTGGGCTTTAAGGGCAGAAATAAGTCCCTTGTTTCAGTGGCGTAGCTAGAGATCATGGGGCCCCATAGCAAAACTTTCATGGGGCCCTCAGATGTAGGCACTCTTAAGCGATGTGACCTGCCTCTACCCTATGGATATGAGGCAATTTTGGGGGGCAATTTACAGTCTCATGCAGTCAACACTGCACATAGTCCATGGGAACTGAGACAAGTTTCAGGGTGGAGGAACACAAGAAAGTTAATTGTGAATACATTAAGTACCAGCTGGGCCCCCTATGTGCCAGGGCCCCATAGCAGCTGCTATGGCTGCTATGGCTATTGCTACGCCCCTACCTTGTTTTCAACATTGTGTACAGCTTCCTGCAAGCCTATACTTCAAATAAATGACTGCTTTGATTGATCTGTGTGATAAGCTTGGACAAAATCAACAGTTTTGCCTGTAAAAATAAGTGGTGTTTGGCAGGAATGGAGATGACAGCTTTGAGCATGATGTGTTTACAGTAGCATTTGTTCTGCTCCATGGACGCAGGGCATGCATGCATGGGCATTCAGAGAACCACTCCGCCCAAACGGAACAAAAACAACTGATGTTGGCTAGAGATATCATCCCCAGCCACCCCAGGTGCATAGAAATTATATCAAGTCTGGGGAACCTGGCTTAGGCCTCTTGCACACTACATGCGATTCCAATTTTTTTTATACGATCCGATTTTTGATTCCGATTAAAAAACGTAGCAGCATGCAGTACTTTTTTTAACCGGAATAAAAAAATCGGATCATATAAAAAAATCAGAATCGCATGTAGTGTGCAAGAGGCCTTAAAGTGTACCCGAGATGTCCTAAAAAGAAGATTTGATACTCATCCGCGGCTGGTCCAGTTACCGAGGCTGATCGTGGTTGAACGGCAGACTGCGGGAGGACGGCGTGGGACTCGCTTTAAAGGACAACTGAAGTGAGAAGAATATGAAGGCTGCCATATTTATTTCCTTTTAAATAGTACCAGTTGCCTGGCAGCCCTGCTGGTCTGTTTGGCTGCAGTAGTGTCAGTATTACACCAGAAACAAGCATGCAGCTAATCTTGTCAGATCTGACAATGTCAGAAACACCTGATCTGCTGCATGCTTGTTCAGGGTCTAGGGATAAAAGTATTAGAGGCAGAGGATCAGCAGGATGGCCAGGCAACTAGTATTGCTTAAAAGGAAATAAATATGGCAGCCACCATATCCCTCACACTTCAATTGTCCTTTAAGAAAGATGCCGCATATGACCAGCTTTAGAGTCTTCCAACATTTTCAGTTCCACTTTTGTACAGTTATGTAGGATCAGGGGTTTATATCGAATTGTACAGCAGCTTTAACATTACAGATCCTACAATTCAAATGGATCCAGAGGCTTTCCTCTTCTTAAGGTGTAACAGTCGGGCATAAAATAAAAAATCAATTCTTTATTTTTATCTGGTAAACAAGTAATATGAATTCTAACCAGGCAATCTAAAAGGTAAAATCACTCTTACTTTTCTTGTTGATGAATGATCATTCCCCAGTTTACCTGACTCTTATTTGGTACACAGACAATTTGGTACACAAAAAGGAAGTTGCAGGGCATGCTGGTTGTCATCTTTTGCTTCTCTACTTCTACTTCTCCACTAGAGAAGCAAAAAAAAAGACAACCCAACATGCCCTGCAGCTTCCTTTTTGTGTACTAAATTGTGTGTGTACCAAATAAGAGTCAGGTAAACTGGAGAATGATCATTTATCAATAAGAAAAGTAAGAGTGATTTTACCTTTTGGATTGCCTGGTTAGCATCCTTATTACTTGTTTACCAGATAAAAATAAAGAATTGATTTTTTATTTTATGCCCAACAGTTACACTTTAAGTATCTATTTTTTTTATTATTATTTTACTAAGGTTCTGTCTAAGGATATTGTTCAGATATTTCCCTTTTTAAAATAAAAATTGCACAGCATAGTACTCCAGAGGCCTCGAGACGCTTAGAACTATTCTTTCCAAAAGTATTTGGCCCACTCCCCTTCACTGTACAAGAACAGCCATTGGGTCCGTTGCTGTGATGGACAGCTTCAATAACCAATCACAAGGCATGAAGTGGCAATGTTATTTAATGTTATTTAAAGGAAACCCGAGGTGAGAGAAATATGGAGGCTGCCATATTTATGTCCTTTTAAACAATACCAGTTGCCTGGCTGTCCTACTGATCCTATATCTCTAATACATTTAGCCATACGCCCTGAACACGCATATGTAGATCAGGTACTCTGACTCCGCTAACTCAGGTTTTACTTGATTAGCCACATGCTTGTTTCAGGGTTTGGACTCAGACACTACTTATGCCAGAAGATCAGCAGGGCTGCCAGGCAACTGGCATTGTTTACAAGGAAATAAATATGGCAGTCTGCATATCCCTCTGACCTCGGGTTCCCTTTAACAAACAGTCGTATACAACCTTATTATACAGGCCTGCATATTCATTAGCTATGATTCAGGTGATGCAGTAAACTTGCAGAGCAGTAAAACTGGTCTTGTACGGTGCTATTTTGACTGTACAAGCTGCCACACCTATGTAATAAAAAAAACAAAAAAAAAAAATAGTGAATATAATTTGTATATACTAGATTGCTTAGGCAGGATCTCACATTACACACGTTTCATAAAACTGGACAAAATTTTACAGTCAAGATCATTTGGTGTTGGGTCAGTTACCAGGCAGCCAGCTTAAAGTAAACCTCCGGACTAAAAATCTACTCAGCAGAACTGAAAAGGCTTGGTGTTTCTTTACCAGTTTCACAGCATCAGAAGTTTGTTTTTCTTACCAAAGCATCAGTTTTAGCTGCATTTTTAGCTAAGCTACGCCCCGTCAAAGAAAACTGCCCGGGCTTTTTTCCCTGATGCTGTGCAAAGCATGATGGGATTTCCTATGTTGTTATGCACGTTGCCTAGCAACTAGGAGGGGTGATCAGCACACAGGACAGTTGGAACTGTGTATCAAGCTCCCTGTCACCTCCTTTCAACCAAAAAGATGACTGCCCTCATGAAATAAAACATTTGCCTGTTTTTTTAAAACAAGGTGGGTAAGAGATTATTTTACCTATCTATTTTAATTAACATAACTAATATAACTTAAAGAGAAAATTCAATGCAGTGGTCACTCCCTGGTAGCGCTGATCGCGCACTTCCGGTTTCAGCTGGGGGGAAAGGGTTTCAGCTACGAGTGGAAAGGGTTAACATTAGGGGAAAGTGGCAAAGTGGTTGGATGCGGCGTCACAAGGCCGATTCTGGATCGATTTCAGCATGAAATTGATCAGGAATCGGCCTGTGGTGTATGGACAGCTGACAGATCTCTCTCCAATCACATTCAATTAGAGATAGATTTGTCTCTTGGTTGAATCTGCCCATCATCTCTGAATTTATATGGCTACCTTTACAGTTTGACCTGATTTCTGTTCCTGGCTGGCTGTTTGCCTGCCCATTGTCTGTACTCCACCCGGTTGTATATTTGTCTTTAGCCATGCACTTAACAATTTTTTCCCGTCAATAACCAGCAAATTAAATTTCTGTGAATCTACTGTAAATCAATGCCACAAATAATGCCCAATCTATTTTTGAATTGAATCAAAATCAGTTGCACAGGATGGAAGATATCGCTCAGTTGGCGGCAAGTCAGGAGCACAGTGGCATTTGGTTTGGGGACAACCAACGTTCAGAGTGTTGGCAACAGAGCTACATCTCACTGGTCTGGCGACGCATCTCCTCCTGTTTCCAGTGCCTCTTCTCATGTTGCTGCACTTATCCCTGTGTCTTCTCTACTGGGGAGCCTGTGTCATCGGGAGGGGGGGTAGCATAGATAGAGGAGACCTAGGGGTCCAACTGTCGTTGGATTGTTGGCAGAAGTTGCTGTTGGAGGGTGTTTTGGTATCATTCTTTATTCATGGCTGTGTTTTTTTGCCAAAATTGTGAATGAGCCCACTCCCTTGGATGAGAAGCAACCCCACACATGAATCTCAGGATGCTTTACTGTTGGCATGACACAGGACTGATGGTAGCGCTCACCTTTTTTTCTCCTGACAAGCCTTTTTCCAGATGCCCCAAACAATCGGAAAAGTGCTTCAACAGAGAATATGACTTTGCTGAGGTCCTCAGCAGTCCATTCACCACACTTTCTGCAGAAGATCAATCTGTCCCTGGTGTTTTTTTGGGAGAGGAGTGGCTTCTTTGCTGCCCTTCTTAACACCAGGCCATCTTCCAAAAGTCTTCGCCTCACTGTGCATGCAGATGTGCTCACACCTGCCTGCTGCCATTCCTGAGCAACCTCTGCACTGGTTGCACTCCGATCCCGAAGCTGAATCCTCTTTAGGAGACGATCCTGGTGCTTGCTGGACTTTCTTGGAAGCCTTCTTAACAAGAATTGAACCTCTTATCTTGAAGTGATTGATGATCCTATAAATTGTTGATTTAGGTGCATTCTTGGTAGCCACAATATCCTTGCCTGTGAAGACATTTTTATGTAACGCAATGATGGCTGCATGCATTTCTTTGCTGGTTACCATGGTTAACAATGGAAGATCAATGATTTCAAGCATCACCCTCCTTTTAACCTATTCTAACCTAATCAGCCTGACATAATGATCTCCAGCCTTGTGCTCATCAACATTCTCACCTGAGTTAACAAGACGATTACTGAAATGATCTCAGCATATCCTTTAGGGCCCATTCACACTTGCTGATCGCAAAACGCTAACAATTTTGCCAGCGTTTTGCTCTGGCATTTTTTGGCGATTAACACAAAAAAAAAATCACCATCCACACCTGGCGATTTTTTATTATTTTGCGGTTTTGGGCAGATTTGCGGCGATTAGCACAAATCGCCCAAATGAGAACAGGGCCATAGACTTATTTCCCTAGCGCTTTGAAAAGCACTAGCAATTGAGCGTTTTGCCGAAATCCCCGGCAAAATGCTCAAGTGTGAATGGGCCCTTAATGACAGCAATGAAATGCAGTGGAAAGGGTTTTTTTTGGAGGGGGGGGGGGGGGGGGGATTTGGTTAATTTTCATGGCAAAGAAGGACTATGCAATTCACCTGAACACTCTTCATAACATTCTGGACTATATGCAAATTGCTATTACAAAAACTTAAAGTGAACCTAAAGCCGGTTAAAAAAAAAATGAGATTAACTCACCTGGGGCTTCCCTCAGCCCCCTGCAGCCGATCGGTGCCCTCGCAGCCCCGCTCCGATGCTTCTGGACCCGCCGGCGAACACTTCCGGTCTCGCCGTCACCTGCCGACAGGCATGGGAACGCGAGTGATTGTTCGCGTTCCCAACCTGTATATCGCCCCCTATGCTCCTGGCCGCAATAGCAGCATAGGGGGCGATATACAGGTTGGGAACGCGAACAATCACTCGCGTTCCCATGCCTGTCGGCAGGTGACTGCGAAACCGGAAGTGTTCGCCGGCGGGTCCAGAAGCATCGGAGCGGGGCTGCGAGGGCACCGATCGGCTGCAGGGGGCTGAGGGAAGCCCCAGGTGAGTTAATCTCATTTTTTTTTAACCGGCTTTAGGTTCACATTAAGCACCAACTTTTTTAATTTCCAATATTTTTGACTGTCTCAAAACTTTTGGCCAGGACTGTAGTTGAAGCGCTGCCTGAGCATGGAATGCAAAAGCGCATCCCCGTCCTGGATCTCTAAAGACCACCATGCTCTGTAATTTGGTCTGGAGCCATTTTCATTGGCTCCTGGCCACCTTATTACTGTGAGCCAATCGCAGCGATCAGGAAGTGTACAAAAAAAAAAAAGCCTCTGGTCCCTTTGAAGTGAACTTGAGGTGAGAGATATGGAGGCTGACATATTTGTTTCATTTAAAATAATGCATATTGCCTGGCTGTCCTACTGATCCTCTGCCTCTAATACTTTAAGCCATACACCCTGAACACGCATGTAGATCAGATGTCTATGACTAATCTGACAAGATTAGCTGCATGCTTGTTCCAGGTGTGTAATACTGATTGTCTACCTAGTCCTAGACCATACATGTCAAACTCCAACCCACAGGCCGAATCTGGCCCTCAGAGCCATCAAATTTTGCCCCAAGTGGTTTATTGGAGATAAAGCCCTAGATCATCAGGAAAGCCATATGGGGGAGGGAGAAAGCAATAGACACCAGGGAATTGTATAGGTGAGGGATGGGGGTCATTAGCCAGCTGGGAACTGTATAGGGGAGGGAGGAGGGCCACTAGACACCGGGGCACTTTATAAGAAAGAGTGGTGGCCTCTAGATATTGAGGTTGGCCCGCCACTAGGTCCCAGTGTTCAATTTAAGCCCAATTTTTATTTCAGTTTGCCACCCCTAGAAGAATGCCGCTGCATCTGCCCGGCCATGGCTGAGTGCATCCTCGCTCCCGCCTCCGGGAGCTTCCTGCGCAGTACGAAATTTTCTTGTATTGTGCCTGCGCAGTAAGCTCCTGGAGACACGAGCAGGAGCGAGGACGCGCGCGGCCATGGCCGATTCGTTGAATAATTGGGAATCGTAGGATCGTTGAGGCTGGCGCTGGACAATATGTCTTCAGGGTGGCCGGTAGAAGCCCCAAGTAAGTGACACTTTTTGTTTTTAAAAACTCATACAGAACCCCTTTAAAGGTACCAGAGGCTTTTGCATTTGATTAGTCCTTAATGAGTTAACCAATCAAATGCAGCAGGCTGTTATGTGACATAGATGTGGCAATATTTGATAAAGGCTGTACAGTCAGCTTGTATTTGGCGTGGCGGGAATAGCAATAATTAGGCTGTATGTCATCCTGGAGAATTGGCAGCCAGTAACGTGTAGAGACAGGTGAGAATGCAGCAGCTGCTGAGATTGTGTGACCAGGTCCCACAGGGCTGAGACACACCAGAAAAGCTCCCCAAACGCTAGAGGTTTCAAAAGCTCTTCCCAATATAATGCTATGGGTTTTTTTTTTTTTTTACAAAACCTCATCACTCCAGTGTGCATAGACACAGGATAACATTAGCAGCAGATTTCAAAATAATAAATTGGTTGTGTAGTACAGATAATTACTGAAGGATTAGTAGCAAAGATAACACTCTCATATTTTTATTTTCAGTTATATAAAGTTTTTTATAACATTGCATCATACTCTAATATTTGCAGTTTACACACTACTCAGCATTCTATATGATTTTACAGAGCAGGCTTGATAACTATTGACCTGTCCTCTGCAGAAGAAAAAAAACAATACAGTGACTGACAGTTGAGATAACAAGCTTCAGAATTCAGAACTCTCTTGATCTTTGAAAGTCGTGGAGCTCAATGGCTGTTTTGCATAGATAACATCTGGAGTTTCTTAACTCTTCCTGTACTGGAAACAATATTAGACTCATGTCTCTGCTCCTTATGTCTTATTTCTTAGCTGTACTGCACACACAATTCATTAAATCACAATCTATTTTTTTTTTTGCTTCAGTGTCTCTTTAGTGTGGGTCTTTTGAGAAGGTGACAGGCATTACCTACTGTTGTGTGTGTGTGGTTGGGGCTGCTATTTAACCCCTAGTCTTTATGGGTTCCCCAAGGGCACATCTTTACTGTTGGTAAGGTGTCTCACTGTGCAATATTTTTTTTGTTGTGTTCCTAAGTGCGCAGAAATCTCTGGTCTCCTAGAATGCTCTGGGGCAGAAGGCTGTGTGACATCATAGCCTAGGCCAGTGATGGCTAACCTCGGCACTCCAGCTGTTGTGCAACTACAAGTCCTATGTTTTTGTAGTTTGCAATACTCTGACAGCTCTAAGCATAACTCGGGGAGGCAGAGGCATGATGGGATTTGTAGTTTTGTCACAGCTGGAGTGCCAAGGTTAGCCATCACTGGTCTAGGCTAAACATCACTTGGAGGGCAGGCCAACATACCAATATACAGCAATACATACATATAGGGAAGTGCTTCTGATGCTGAAAACTCTCCAGAATAATTTAGTACATTATTCTGTATGTTGTTGCAGTGACTGTTTAAAGAGAACCAGAGATGAACGTTTCACACAAAATAAACATATCAATTGATAGCTTGTAAAGCATAAATGCTGTACCTGATAATTTTGCAGCTCTGGTGTGCCTTTTTGAGTGTTTGCTCCAGGAAAAATCCAATATGGCCACCGGCTCATACCTGTTCTGCTTCCAGGTTATGAGCTGTTCTGGATGTGCTGTCTAGGCTCTATGAAACTATAGACAAGCAGGGCTGTTGCAGTCTTTCATCTGTGTGTTTTCAACTTCATTATTCTGGTATGCTGTGTGGCTGCCTGTAGGAAGTGTCTCTCATAGGAATGAAACTGCACAGATAATGATGATGACTGCACACAGATCACAGATGAAATACTACAGCAGCCACACTTGTCTATTGTTTCAGAGCTTCTTCCTCGGCAAGAGTAGCTCCTCCCACATCATCAGAGCTCTCTGTGATGCTGCGAGTATGCAAAGCAGGAAAGCTGAGCCAGGAGGGGGCAGGCTTGGGCTTGAAAAGACTTGCTTAGCTATAATGATTCCGGGTCAAACCTAGACTGAATGCTCAGTCGGGGATTCTTATCAGAGCTGATAACAGGTAGACTGAGCAGAGAAAAATGAAACAGAGAGCAGAGCATGTGTTTTCTGTAATGTTCCCACTTATAAATTAGTAAATTACAGGAGGGTGTTTCGTCTCTGGTTCACTTTAAGGTGTGTACTTGCATACATTTGAAATGGCTGCATGCTAATTTCAGCACAGCGTAATCCGGGAAAAAAAATTCAGTTAAGGGTGCATATAATAGCGGTTGTAGAATACTGGTAAATTTACAGATAATCTACTAAATTGATAGTAAATTATTGGTATTATTTGCTAATACTTCACCATCATTTAATCCTCTCCCTACTCACACAGAACGCTCCCCTGGCGGACAACCAATAAACCCCCCCACACCTTAAACCCCACCTCACCAAAAATGGCTGCCTGCTTAACCAAATGCGGACCGACGAGTTTGAATCTACGTCCAGCAGGTGGTGCTGCCGCTCTGACTGGACGTAGATTCAACGTCCTCGTAAACGAAGCGTCCTGCAGCGATCGTGCGCACTGGAGAGGGAAGATTAAGCGATCACATGACATCTAACATCCCCCCTATCCCCCAGTGATCAGGAACCATCGTGATCATCCACTGATCATGTGATCACTACGATCACTGGCGGATCGTAGTGATCACTACAGAACAGCTACGGTAGGCGGGAAAGAAGTTGATCGACTCACCTTCCTCAAGTTCTCCTGCTGATCGTCACTCCCCTCCGCTCTGGCCGGCATCTCTGCTCGCTCTGACACTAATGTGGTGTCCCGGCTTGATGATGTCATCAAGCCGCGACCCGGAACAGAGTCATTGTGAGCAGGGATGCCGGCCAGAGCGGAGGGAACTAGAGCTGCTCATCGCAGGACCCAGGGAGGTGAGTAAAGGCTTCTGGCTGTATTGGGGACACATGGCCACACAGCGGACACAAATGCCTAGCTATCTAAACTGGGGATCCGGCAGCCTGACCCCCCCAAACGCGCCCCCCCAGGTAAAATGCCCTGGTCCTTAAGGGGGTTTAGGCTGCCAGTCACCAAAAGGTTAATGGCACATTTTTGTTGTGCTTTTTTTTAAGCTGCTTCAGTGTACATACCCTCACAATAAGTGCACATAGAATCATTCTCAATTCTTCAGTCAACACTGTGGGCAACGAATGCTGTACAGACACACTGCTTTTATAGAGAGGGCGCACATTAAATTTGCAAGAGAAACGTCCCTGAACGTCTGCTGTGCTCGCGTGTGTACGAGCTCTTATTTGTGGGAGAGACATTAAACTGGAAAAATATGTTAAGCACTACATAAATGCAGCATCATCTTAAAGCGGACCTGAACTGAAAAGATAAGCAACAGCAAAATAACCATTAAAGGGAATCTGAAGTGAAAATAAACTTATGATATAATGATTTGTAGGTGTAGTACTGCTAAGAAATAAAACATTATTAGCACAGATATGAGTCTCATATTGTGTCCAGTACAGGAAGAGTTAAGAAACTTCAGCTGTTCTCTATGCAAAAGAGCTTCTGTGAGCTCTGCGACTTTATAAAGTCGTGGACAGCGCTGTCTTTTGAAGATCTTATCTCAACTGTCTCTCATCGTTTCTTCTTTATGTTTTTTTTTCTACTGAGAAAAGTTCAGGCTCATTAGCTCTACTCTGTGAAATCATTTAAAATGCTGAGTGTATTGTGGAAACTGCAATTATTAGAGAATAATGCAATGTTATATAATAATAATAAAAAAAAGCTGAAAAAATAAAAATGACACTTTTTTTTGCTACTAATGTTCTATTCATTATCCGTATTACACAACCAGTTCATTATATCATGAGTTTTTTTTAGCTTCAGTGTCACTTTAAAGAAAAACATTTTTTTACAGCTTACAGAAAAACTGCAATACATCTGCAGTGTGTCTACTTCCTGCTTTTGTGGAAGCAAACTGAGGCCCCATTTACACTTGAGCGTTTTGCCACGATTTTGGCAAAACGCTCAAACGCTAGAGCTTTTTAAAAGCGTAATGAAACCCTATGGGCCCGTTCTTACTTAGACGCTTTGCGCTAATCGCCGCAAATCGCCCAAAACCGTCAAACGCAAACGCGTAGCCTGCACCATTTTCAGCCAATTTCCAGGAGATGGCGTTTCAGTGCTATAGAAGCGCAAAACACGATAGCGCCAAAATCGCCGCAGTGTTCAGTGATTTGTCTGCGTGAAGTCGCTGAATAATCACTCCTGCAAAACGCCGGCAATGAAAACGCAGGTGTGAATAGAGCCTAAATGTTAACACCCTGTGTTTACATAATAGCTGCTCTGCACACACAGGGTGTATTTCTCTAGGTTCTCCTTGTGTCCTGTGCAAGAGGACACTTTAATAATAATAAATTACTTTAATAAAGGCCCACTTTAATAATAATAATCATGACACCAGGCAGGAAGAAAACACAAACTACCTTTAAAAATAAAGGTTTTTACTAAGTTGGAATAAAATCAACCGATACAGAGCTTGAAAAAAGTTCATGTACACTGGTGAATACATGAAGTTCACATTAGGATTTAAAAAAAAACAAAAAAACAAAACCCTAAAACCATTGTTAAATAAATACTAGTTAAAACTACGTCTTCCTTTGGTAGATATTGCAGAAAAGCAGGGCTGTGGAGTAAGACGGAGTTGGAGTCGGAGCAATTTTGGGCACCCGGAGTCAGAGTTGGAGTCAGCATGAACTGAGGAGTCAGATGATTTTGCACAAAATCCACAGCCCTGGTATTAGGCTACATGCACACCAAGACGTTGCGTTAGGTGCTACGTTAAGGTTGCATAACGTGCACCTAACGCAAGGCCTGGTGCTCTTCGATGTGGACGTCAGAGTGAGCCGCGTTGTGCAGCTCACTCTGGCGTCCGTGATGCGTACTCTTGGACGCATGCGGCATCACGTGGTCCCACCGGCCAATCGCCGCACAGAGCGGCTGCACCAGGAAGTAAACACTGCACGTCACAACGTGCAGTGAATATTAATTAGCCATGTGCCTGGCCGCTCACCGCTCCTCCCCAACATGACTGCGCATGTGCAGACAGTCTAACACGGCTTAAGCCGATGTAACGCCGTAGCATGCTGCAACAGCCCACTTGTGTTACATTGCTGTGCGTTGGGGGAGCGTTACAGGCAGCACTAACGTGCGCCTGTAACATCTTAGTGTGTAAGCAGCCTTAGACTAAGGAGTCGGGGAGTCGGAGTCTGAGCCATTTTGGGTACCCGGAGTTGGAGTTTCATAAACTGAGGAGTCGGAAGATTTTTGTACAGACTCCACAGCCCTGCAGAAAAGAAACTTTAGTTTGCAGAAAGAACTGTATGGTAGTAGCTGATACTTCGAAATCGCTGAGTTATTACTTGAAGATACTGTGAGTTTTCTATGTTTTTTTTTTTTTTTTTAGCTTTCGATTAAATATATCCGGTCTCATTATGTTGTTTTGTAGCCATTAGTCTATATTACCTGTAATCCAAGCAGCAGCAAGATTTTATTTTTTGGCACTGACGTATTATTCAGTCTACCGAAACTGACTGTCCCCTGTTTGGAAATCCATATCACTGTAAAACGGAGAGTCTTGGAGGGGTTTTTTTTTTTTTTTTTTTTGCAGTATGCTCCACGTCCGTGTGATGCACCGTTCCAGAGTTAGGTTTGAAACCCACTAGCAGTGCTTTTCATAGTCCTTTGTAAGCGCTTGTGATGTGAAAAGCTCTTGCTAATGTAATTAACATGTATAAATACAAGAAGTTATAAATCAGGATGATACCATTTATTGGCTAAATAAAAATGAATAAAAATAAGCAAGCTTTTGGCCTTGCAGCCTTCGTCGGGCTTATATCCTGTTAGTTTGCAGGCTGGTGGTACCCTACTGCTACTACTATGTATAAATACGTCAGAGGGCAATATAAAAGCTTGGCGGATGAGCTTTTTGTCCCTAGGCCTTCTCTAAGGACTAGAGGACATGATCTGGGCATGGAGGAAAAACGTTTTAGCCATTTATTTAGGAAAGGGTTCTTTACAGTAAGAGTGATTAAGATGTGGAATGCATTGCCACAGGAAGTCGTTATGGCAAACTCTATACCTGCATTTAAAGGGGACTTAGATGCGTTCCTTGCATTGAAAGACATCCATGGCTACAATTACTAGGTAATGCCTAATGATGTTGATCCAGGGATTTTATCTGATTGCCATCTGGAGTCGGGAAGGAATTTTTTCCCTTTTGGGGCCAATTGGACCATGCCTTGTAAGGGTTTTTTGCCTTCCTCTGGATCAACAGGGATATGGGAGGGAGCCAGGCTGGAGTTGTACTTTGTTCTCTGGTTGAACTCGATGGATTTTTTCAACCCAAATAACTATGTAACTATGTAATGCTATGGGTGTGATCCCACTTGAGCAAAGTGATTTAAAACAAAATTCCCCATAGCATTGCATTAGCAAGAGCTTTTGAAATCACAGGCTCTTAGAAAAGCACTGCTAGTGGGTCCCAGACCTGAGGGGGTGCTGAATGAGTGGTGTCCACGCCTTTTAAAGTGATATTCCCCAGTTTACTGGAATCATTGTCCCCTTGCTCGCTTGCTGGGCTATGGGCTCGGTTCTCGCTTTGCTTGGACACTTTTATTCTAACTCTATGTCCACTTGGACAGAGGCTATGTCACACCAGGACCCCTTGCCTGCTTGTCCACTTGCTGGGCTGCGGACTTTGTCCTCAATTCGCTCACCTGTATAGTGAACATTGCACACTAGGACCTTTGCCTGCTCGCTTTATTCACTGGGATGCGGGCTTGGTCCTCGATTGGCTCATTTGGACAGAGGACATTGTACACCAGGACCTTTGCCTGCTACCTTCACTCACTGGGATGCGGGTTGGAAACTCTGGTTACCAGGTTAGTGCTGGTGGCAGACAGGCGCAGTGGACACCCCTCGTTTAACACCTTGTAACTCAGGAACGGTGCATCGCACCAACGCAGGGAGAAGTGCAAAAGAAAGCCAAGACTCTCCGCTTTCCAAAAATATTGTTTCTAAAGGGGAGAAAACAATCTTTTAAATGGGGCAGTCAAATTTGGCAGACGGTAGAATACCCAAGTCCTTATTTTTCTTTATATAGTTAAAAAATTGCTAATAATAAATTAACGTTTGCAGTTGGTAGCGGTTCTTGCATCCCTACGAAACTGCAGAGCGGAGCTTTCTTCTTTCTATCTATTTTATGTTTTCCCCTCTTGTGGTCGGATGTCCTTGAGAATTGCGCAGGTCAGCTCCTCGGAGGCACAGGTGTCGGTCAACCTTCGCACATGACCAGATAACTCATCTCTCTGTCAGAAGTGCAGCCATGGCAGACTCTCCAGGGGAGGATGTCAGGATGTTTGTAGTGAAACTCTAGGAGAGCAGCTGTGTTCCGATCCTCTTATCTAAAACGGAGGAGAAGAAGAAAAGGGGGGTTAATGCGTGACCACGTCCAACTACTGCAAGAACATGACGATTAGTAAAAACAGATCAATACCATGGTTTCCAGTCATTAAAACAAAACATGCATAGCCACTTAAAGGAACAATGTAGTCAGGGAGATGAAGGCTCTTGCTCACCCTTTTAGGCGCGCCTAACATCTACAGTATAAAGACAATGTTTTCTATTTGATCTGAGGAAGTGGGCAGTGCTCTGCGAAACGCGTTATCGTTTATAGAGTCTGATGAATAATAAATCTTGTTAGAAGTTGGCATTGCCCATTCTTTTTGAGATAGGCCATTTTTTTTATTATTCATTATGTTTCATTATTTTTAGTCACATATTCTACATCTACCATTCATCCAATACAACCTATTTTTGGGGCATTTCTTCCACCCAGTTTTTAAATGATCACGTCCAACTACTGCAAGAACATGGTGATTAGTAATAACCGGTCACTACTATGGTTTCCAGTCATAAAAACCATGCATAGCCACTTAAAGGGGAACTTCAGCCTAAACAAACATACTGTTATTAAGAACATTAGTTATGTTAAGTAGAATAGATAGGTAATATAATCTCTTACCCACCCTGTTTTAAAAGAACAGGCAAATGTTTGCGATTCATGGGGGCAGCCATCTTTTTGGTTGAAAGGAGATGACAAGGAGCAGGAGACACAGTTCCAACTGTCCTGATTACCCAGATTACCCCTCCCAGCTGCACACACTAAGCTTCAAATAAATTCAAAATGTAAAAAAAAAAATTGCACCAAAACAGCAGAACGAGAACAACATCATCAGAAATCCCATCATGCTTTGCACAGCATAAGGGGAAAATGCCCGGGCAGTTTTCTTCTGTGCAGCTAAAAATGAGGCTTGCATAAGAAAAACAAAGTTCTGATGCTGTGAAACTGTTAAAGAAACACCAAGCCTTTTCAGTGCTGCTGAGTCGATTTTTAGTCTGGAGGTTCACTTTAAAAAAGGAACACTGTAGTCAGGGAGATGGAGGATGCCCTATGCATTTCCATTTAAAGTGGAGCTGAACTTTTGCCCAGGACAGAAGGAGAACATGGAGAAATGAACCATGCACGTATTTAGAGAGTTTAGCCTGTCTTATTCCCCCTCATCTGTGACCGATTACAAGTGTCATTTGACCTCCTAGCGAATTTGTAAACACAGCTGTAACAAAGAAACGTTTTTCTTTAAAGGTTATTATTCTGTTGCTTATCTTATAGAGCAGAGAGGAAGTTCTTAGTTCAGGCTTGCTTTAAAGCGGACCTGAACTCTGAACTTCCTCTCTGCTTTAAAAGATAAGCAACAGCATAATAACCTTTAAAGAAAAAAATTCTTTGTTACAGCTGATACAAATCCTGCAATACATCTGCAGTGTGTCTACTTCCTGCTTTCATGTAAGCAGACATAGGGTTAACATCCTGTGTTTACAAGTCAGCTGCTCTGCCAAGGCAGCCAGCTGAAAAAGCTGAGAGGTCAAATTAAACTTGTGATTAGGTCACAGATGAGTGGGAATTAGACAAGCTAAACTCTCTAAATATATACAGGGTGTATTTCTCTGTTTTTTGCATTGCATTTCTGTCCAGTGCAAGAGTTCAGGTCCACTTTAAAGCATTTAAGACTTACTAGTATGGATACAAAGATCGATAGATAGATACTACAAGAGCAATAGAGAAATTCAATGTTTCTTAATGAACATACATGTTGGAATAAAAAACTAAAAAAAAAAAAAAAGGCAATTGAAAAAGCAATGGCAATAGGAAGGTACTAAAACCACTTCAGTGTTCTCCCCAGGCTCTTTTAGTCGGGTGCTCCACCCGGCTAGATTTGGTAACCACCCGGCTGTCATCAGCTCACCTCCTCACTTCCTCCTATGCTGTAAGCAGAGTTGCCCTGCATTTTCATCTCGCCCCACCCGGCTGCTTTTTCATGCCACCCGGCTGGAAAAAACTTCTGGGGAGAACACTGCACTTACACTATTAGATTTCAGGTGGCCATAGTCAGGATTTTTCACGGCTGAATTCTAATCTGATGCTGTAGTTTACTGTACCCAATTTTTTGCATTATTCTAATCCCAAGGAATGCACCTTAAAAACTGTGCTATGAATGTCACAGGGTTGGAAAGCACCATCAGTAAGTCACGTGCGCAGATTGTGGTGTCTTCCTGTACAGAACCATGAAATAATGATTTTCGAACACCAAGTGTTGCTGTGCAAAGTCAACTGTACGTTATTGAAAACCTTAAAGAGGAACTCCAGTGAAAATAATGTAGTAAAAAAAGTGCTTCATTTTTTACCATAATTATGTATAAATGATTTAGTCAGTGTTTGCTCATTGTAAAATCTTTCCTCTCCCCGATTTACATTCTGACATTTATTACATGGTGACATTGTTACTGTGGGCAGGTTATGTAGCTGCTCCTAGCTGTTTTGGCTGTTAGAGACAGCTGTAAACAGCCATTTCCTGTCTGTGAACATTGTTACATTGTGGCAGTTTGCCCAGAGTACCGCGGTACTCAGAGCGTCTTGTGGGAGGGGTTTCAGCACAAAATCAGTCATACAGCGCCCCCTGATGGTCTGTTTGTGAAAAGCATTATATTTCTCATGTAAAAGGGGGTATCAGCTACTGATTGGGATAAAGTTCAATTCTAGGTTGGAGTTTCTCTTTAAGTGAGAGGTATGTGGAGGCTGCCATATTTATTTACTTTTAAACCATACCAGTTGCCTGGCTGTCCTGCTGATGCTGATCTCTTTGGCATCAGTAGTGTCAGAATCACACACCTGAAACAAGCATGCAGCTAATCCAGTCAGATGTCAGTCAGAAACATCTGATCGGCATGCTTGTTAAGGCTCTATGGCTAAAAGTATTAAAGTGGATCCAAGATAAACTTTTACTCATTGCATAATTGTGTCCCTTTCCTATTGTTTATAGGGCATTCCTCAAGCCAAATACTTTTTTGTTTTAATACTTTAATTCCCTATAAACTAAACAAGCCTCGCCCACAGCTTTTCAGAGTGCCAAGGCATTTTCAGACAATAGCAAGGGCTTACAGGAGCTCAGTCTGGTCAGGAGGAGGAGGTGTTACTAGCCATTGATTTCAGAGGCAGAGAGGAGGAGGGAGGAGGAGAGGGGACTGCAGAAAGCTGATAGCATCTCCAGCCCTCATGCCTGGCATAGACGGGTCGATCCGGCGGCCGATTAGCTGCCAGATCGACTCCAGCCGCGTCCCCGCCGACGGTCCTCATCAGCCGCTCGATTCCCTGCCATTGTCCACCGGCGGGAATCGAGTGGGCGCAGGTCGAGCGGTTTGATCAGGCCAGCTGAATATTATCAGCTGGCCGATACACTGTACAGAAACGTACAGTGTATCCCCAAAATTAGCTTGTGACAATATGACAAAGAACATGGCTGCCCTAATTGTATCACAGGAATAAATAATCATACACTTTTTAAAGTTTTGCAGCTAGATATGCTGTGTAAACCACCTAAACTTTAGATAAGATATATAGACAAGTTACTTGTTAGGCTCCCTGCACACTGCAAATCAGTTTTCCGATTTTCAATTCCGATTATACCTGAATACATTCAACAGAAAAACGGATCAACAAATACAGCATGCAGTAAAGATTAAAAATTGGAATCGGAGGTAAAAACCGATTAAAAAGCGGAATCTGAATCGGAAATGCATGCAGTGTGCAAGAGGCCTTATAGTTAGTTTTTTCATCTCGGATCCGCTTTAAAGTGAACCTTATGGTGGCCATACACGGTACAATAAAAACGTTCGATTTTCCCGTTTATTCGATCTAAATGATCGAATTGAATGAAAGTTGAAAATATTTTTTTTTTCGATCAAGAAATTCGAACGATTATCCCGTTTTTTTCTGGAAAAATGATCGGACATGCTGGAAAAATCTTTATATTCGATCTAATGGAATAATCAAACTAAATTATCTAATTGAAAAATTGTACCACGTATGGCCACCTTTAAAGAGACACTGAAGCGAGACTAAATCTCGCTTCAGCTCTCATATATAGCAGGGGCACGTGTGCCCCTGCTAAAACGCCGCTATCCCGCGGCTAAACGAGGATCCCTGACCCCCCCAACCCATCCCCCGCAAACCTTGGTCGAAAATCTGGTCGCAGATTAGCCCTTTCTAGAGGCAGGGCTAACGGCTGCAGTGTTCTCCCCAGAATTTTTTTTCAGCCAGGTGGCATGAAAAAGTAGCCGGGTGGGGAAGTAAGGGCCCTTTTCCACTAGGAAGTGTGATCGCAATTGCGCTGCGATCACGCAACCTATAATTTCCACTACCCGTGATTGCGCCGTGTAGCTACTGGGAACAGAGCATGATCGCCCACCAATTCAGAAAAAGTGACACATGCTAGTGGGAAATGAGCACTGCGATTAACATGCTATCGTGGTGCTCATTGTGGTCAGAAAAACTGCTGCGATCCGCTTTCTAAAGCAGATTGCAGCTAGTGGAAAAGGGCCCTAAGGTCATGCTGGGTGTAAAGGGAAAGTTACACCTAAGTGGGGTATGTGGTTAAGTAGGTCAGGCTGGGGACTGGCTAGTGGGGTAGGTGGGTAGGTAGACAGGCTAGTGGGGTGGGTGCATAGGTGGTCAGGCTGGTGGAGTGGTGCTGCAGTACAGCAGTACAGATTAGCCAGTATGGGTGCCACACTACAGGTTAGCCAGTCAAGGTGACGGCAGTACAGGTTAGCCAGCCTAGGTGCCAAAGTACAGGTTAGCTAGTGTATAGGTGCCACAGTACAGGTTAGCCAGGACTATCCCACTCCTCTGCCTTCACCCTATCCCTGCACTATCCCAATCCTCTGCCTTCACCCTATCCCCGCATCCCATCTAAATCCTCTGCCGTCACTGATCCCTGTACTATCCCTAGACTCTGCCTTCACTGATCCCTGCACTATCGCTATCCTTTGCTGTCACCGATCCCTGCATTATCCCAATCCTCTGCCTTCACTCTATCCCTGCACTATCCTAATCCTCTGCTGTTACTGATCCCAACACTATCCCATTCCTCTGCCTTCACAGATTCCCAGCATTATACCAATCCTCTGCCTTCACTATATCCCTGCACTTTCCCAATCCTCTGCCATCACTGATCCCTGCACTATCCCATTCCTCTGCCTTCACAGATTCCAAGCATTATCCCAATCCTCTGCCTTCACTAATCCCTGCACTATCCATATCCTCTGCTGTCACTGATCACTGCACTATCCCTAGCCTCTGCCTTCACTCTATCCCTGCACTATTCCAATCCTCTGTTGTCACTGACACCTTCACTACCCCAATCTTCTGCCTTTACCGATCCCCGCACCATTCCATCCCCCCAATCCCCCGTCATCACAGAAAAGGACCGCTGCTCTGTACATGTAGTATGTCCTTATATATTCAGCATGGGTATACGTAGCCACTTTCCCTCACCCGCAGCGCTCAGGACGGCCAGGCAGATCAGTAGCACCAGGATCAGGAGGACCGGGAAACATCCCCTTGTTATACGCTCCATGTCTATCGGGCATGTGGAAGGCGGAGTCTCCATCCCGACTTGTACTCCGCGCAAACCTTTTAGAATTTGATTGGCCACAATGAGCCTGAGCGGTGGGACCCGCCCCCAGCCACCGTCACAGCTATTTCTTCTCCGGCCGTTGCGCCGAATAAGATTAGAATGTACTAGAGCAGGAGGCTTAGGGCGGAGCAGGCAGTAGCGGCGTAAACCGCCGCTTAGACGATCTGAATATCGTCTTGGCTCTGATTGCAATTTTCGGTTTAAAACCAAAAATCGTTCAGCTCCCCGCCTCCCCCTCCCTGCCGATAGCACCACCTACAGCCCACCCAGTCAGCGAGGGGCTGGATAGAAGCTCCATTGCTAGCAATGCCGAGCCGCCGAGGCCCCTCCCCACCGATAGCACCACCTACAACCCGCCCAGCCAGTGACACAGGAGCGCTCCTGCAGTATTCAGCGACGGTTTTCGCTATCGAGCGAGAGCCGTGCGCTGATTGACAGCAATGGAGCACTCTTTCCTGCATTTTAACAACACTGAGGGTATGGCAGGCGGGCGGGGTTTCAAATCACTCGGGCGGCCCGCCCACCTAATTAGGCCTGGGGAGAACACTGGGCTGCAGCCCTGCCTTACAGCGCGTCTATCAGACGCGCATCGCCGCCTCTCCCCCGCCCCTCTCAGTGAAGGAAGACTGAGAGGGGCGGGGGAGAGGCGGAGATACGCGCTGACAGATGCGCGTGGGGCAGGGCTGCGGCGGTTAGCCCTGCCCCAACCAGGAAGCGCTTCCCCGCATTACGGAGGGGATTTGGGGGGACAGGGACCCCCGGTAAGCCGCGCTATAGCCGCGTTTTAGCAGGGGCACACGTGCCCCTGCTATATATGAGGTCTGAAGCAAGATCTATTCTAGCTTCAGACTCTCTAAGTCAGAAAAAAAATGAGTTTTACTCACCTGGGGCTTCTATCAGCCCCCTGCAGCAGTCCTGTGCCCTCGCAGCCACTCACTAATCCTCTAGTCCCCCACTGCCAGCTAGTTTCGTTTTTTGCCGACAGGCCCGTCAGGACTGGCCATGCGTAGCTTTTTCTGCATTCCTGACTGTAATTAGCGCTATTGCGGGCCGCAACTCGTACAAAAATACGCGTTGCTACATATCTATGCGTTCGTAATGCGGCAACGCGTATTTTTTTATGCGTTGCGGTCCGCAATAGCGCTAATTACAGTCGGGAATGCAGAAAAAGCTACGCGTGGCCAGTCCTGACGGGCCTGTCGGCAAAAACAAAACTAGCTGGCAGCGGGGGACCAGAGGATTAGTGAGTGACTGCGAGGGCACAGGAGGACTGCTGCAGGAGGTTGGTAGAAGCCCCAGGTGAGTAAAACACTTTTTTTTTTTCTGGCTTAAGTGTCCCTTTAAGCAAGGGATCATCAGGACTGCCAGGCAATGTGCATTGTTTAAATGAAAATAAATCAATATGGCAGCCTTCAGTTAACCTTTAAAAAAGGTAACTTTTGTAAATATCGGCAATTTGATTCTCATCTATGAAAACCAAATAACAGCACGTTTGGGACAGGAGCTGTGATGGTATTTTGGGGTTTGCAATGAATGGATGGATTGAAGCGGCTACCTGCCCCCAGTGGTGTAGCCATAGCGACTCATATACGTCACTACAGTAACAAGGTTACGCAATTTACTCACATTATTATTACATTAGCTTCCATACTGAAGGGAGATCGTAATCATCACTCAGGCTTTCTATAAATACTTTATGAACATTGGTCATATTTTCAAAATCCATGTGAAGACATGCTTAAAGGACAACTGAAGTGAGAGGGAAATGGAGCACTGTAGTCCGGGAGATGGAGCCCGCCCTGTGTATTTCCATTTAAAAGGAACATAAAGTGAGGGATATGGAGGCTGACATTTATCTCCTTTTAAGCAATACCGGTTACTGGGCTGTCCTGCTGACCCTCTGCCACTAATACTTTTAGCCATAGCCCCTGAACAATCATGCAGCAGATCAGCAGTTTATGACATTATTGTCAGATCTGACATTATTAGCTTCATGCTTGCTACTGGAGTGATACAGACACTACTGAAGGCAAAGATCAACAGGGCTGCCAGGCAACTGGTATTGGTTAAAAGGAAATAAATATGGCAGCCTCCCTATTCCTCTCAGTTCAGGTGCCCTTTAAATGGAACCAAGCACTGATTTTAAAGAAATTGTCAAACCAACCTCTCTCTAAAGGTGGCCACCACACCATACAATAAAATGATCCAATTTTACAGTAATTCGATAAAAACGATTGTATCAAAAAAATATCGAAAGCTTTTTTTTTTTCATTCGACTGAAAAATCCGATCGGGTTTCCCATTTTTTTCTATTTAGCATTTGGCTGCTCTGTAGCCTCCCCACCTATATGTGGCATCAGTCTCGCTCGGTGTCACAGAATTTCAATGCATGCCAGGAGACGTAACCACATAAAATAAACTATATCTCCCAAAATGCATTGCACATCCCTGGCATGCACTGCAGCCGCTGGGGAATGCAGGTACTGCAGTGGGAATTTCAACCTGCAGCACCAAAAGGAGATGTAGGCTTCCACATAGACTGGGGAGGTTTGTTTCAGAAGATTGCTGAGCAAAGGAGCAACCAGGGGCTTGGCATCTAGTAAAGTGAGAGGTATAGGCCTAGCAGTCCTGCTGGTCTTTCATGCATCAGTATTGTCTGAATATCACACCTGAAACAAGCATGCGGCTAATCCAGTTCAGTCAGAGACATCTGATCAGCATGTTTGTTTACAGTTATTACTTAGTATTTATATAGTGTGACATCTTCCGCAACACTGTACAGAGTATATTGTCTCTTAGCTGTCCTCAGAGGGGCTCACAATCTAACAAACAAACACAGAACCATCCATATCGCACTTTTCTTCTGGCGGACTTAAAGGGAAGGTTCAGGGAGGGTGGTTAAAAAATAAAAATCAATTTCTACTTACCTGGGGCTTCCTCCAGCATGTGGCAGGCAGGAGGTGCCCTCGCCGCCGCTCCGCAGGCTCCCGGTGGTCTCCGGTGGCCGACCCGACCTGGCCAGGCTCTTCTGTGCTCCAAGGCCCGGCACTTCTGCGTCCCACGCCGGCGCTGACATCGGACGTCCTCCGGGCTGTACTGCGCAGGCGCAGTACAGCCCGGCGGACATCCGATGACGTCAGCGCGCCGGCGTGGGACGCAGAAGTGCCGGGCCTTGGAGCGCAGAAGAGCCCGACCTGGCAGCCGGTCTGGCCAGGTCGGGTCGGCCACCGGGAGCCTGCGGAGCGGCGGCGAGGGCACCTCCTGCCTGCCACATGCTGGAGGAAGCCCCAGGTAAGTGGAAATTAATTTTTTTTTAGCCACCCTCCCTGAACCTTCCCTTTAAAGTGGACCCAAATTAAAAATACAAGATTTCAGAAATAAAATCTATTTTCTAAATTATAATAATAAATAGTATTTTTTCAGCTGCATGATGACAAATATAAAATATTTTACATTTATTGGAGGAACCCCTCCCTTCCTTTCAAATTGCCGGGATTTTTCCGGCAAACTGGTGGAGTAGAAGGTGTCTGGCAATGGAGGAATTGCTAATGGCTGCCACCTGTATAACCCTAGCTATGAAAAGAGAAGGGGGAAAAGCATGCACTGAAATAATCATAGGTTTGAAGGAGTGTTTATTTATCTTTGTATGTGTCAGAGTGGTGCAACTAAATATTTTTAATGAAAAAAAAGGTTTGGTTTGGGTCCGCTTTAAAGCGACACTAGGACGCGCTCTATAGGCAGTGAACAGGAAGAGCCGAGCTTCGAACCCAGGTCTCCAGTGTCAGAGGCAGAGCCCTTAACCATTACACCATCCAGCCACTAGTCCCTACCATAGTCCTAGGTCTATGTATGTATTAGGTAGTGTATAAATGAGTCTAGGGCCCAACTTAGGGGAAGTCAATTAACTTATGTTTGTTTTTGGGATGTGGGTGTAAACCGGAGGGCCTGGAGAAAACCAACTCAGACATGGGGAGAACATACAAACTCCATGCAGATAGTACCTTGACTGGGATTTGAACTGGGGACCCAGCGCTCAAGGCGAGAGCCCTAACCACTACACCACCATCCTATGGGTCTATGGCTAATGTGTAAAGCAGATCCTAAAGCTCCCCAATACTTCAGCCAGTGATCGAATCAGCAGAGTGCCAACTGAGAGCATTGCTCTCACCACTACACTCGGCCTGCCGCATGATGTCACTGCTTCATCTGCCCTCTGCACAGCAACAGAGCTAGTCACTAGCCTACAGGCTAGCAAAGAATCTATACAACTTTGGCTCTGCAATGCCACAAGAGCGATCGGCCCCCGATCCCTGCTGGGAGGCTTGGGAAGGGGTTCTCGTGAACGCAATTCTACAGAGGTTCAGGACAATAGGCGACAGAGCCCCCTCATGTGGCAGGTGGGGGAACGTCAGCCACGTCAGCTCTACCTGCTGAGATCATTTGCTATGGATACCTTTCCGGAGTAGCAAATTAGAAGTGTCCATAGGGGACTTGTCACTTAGGCGACATGACAACTGGACTGGAAGAACAAAAAAAGTGGTGCAACAAAGGTCGGGCAGGTGTGCTAATCCTTATAAAAAATCCCATGAAAAATCGGGGGCGACAGGGCTGTCTGACACAATTTTACCTTCTGCTCATAAAATCAAGTGACTGTGTGCAAGCCTTCAACACCATCCTGAGGACAATGATAGCAGGCTGATGAAAAGAAAGTCAAGCACTCTACAAGGCATAACACGGCTTGCCACACCACCCCTCCATAGTACAGTAGAATCCCTTTACAGTAAACTCCAAGGGACCGGGCTTAAAGGACTCACGAGGTGACATGATGAGATAGACATGGGTATGTACAGTGCCTAGTACACAAATACCTAGGCCGTGTTCCTTTTTTTCTTTCTCTGCCTGAAAGAGCTAAAAATCAGGTATGCAAGTGGCAGTTCCTGTCCGGGTCGAGACCACGTCGGACTCTAGCATAACCCTCACTGAATAAGGAATTGCAGCCATAAAACATTTGTGGCAGTAAATGGCTCTTAAGAGCAAGAAAGAGATAAAAAGGATCAATAGTTCATATATTTTAGCCCTGGCATACATCAATTAATGTGTTATTGGAAAAAGGCCATTAAAAAGTAAAAGCTTACAAAGTTGACTAAAATATAAAATAAAACTGATGGATAACTGTAAAAGTCATTTTTAGAAGTAGGAAGACAGATACAATTGTTTATCTTAGTTTTTTTTTCCACCTCGGATGTCCTTTAAGAACAAAGTATACTATAGTACTGGATATTAATTCAGTCCATAACTGGGGGTCTTTTTTTTTTTCAATAATTCAGTAAGCAAGCACAGACAATGTCTAAGCTAACTCGTTGCACAATATGCAGGGATTTGCATGCAATAAACACACAAGTCCCCGCTGGTGGATATTGCGGCTGGGGGGGAGGGGGGGTTGGTTAGTGTTAAGCATTGCAGATCGAGGGATAGCGTGAGAATAGGGTTAGTGATATCAGCAGATATTGCGGCAGGGGTTGGTTAATGTTAAGCTGCATACACACGCAAGACTGTGAGGGCCGCAGATAATGACCACCGCAGCCAAAAATGTGGTATGTGTATGTGTATGTGTATAGCAGCCACGACAACCGCAGCTTTGGCTAGTGATCTACATGTTGGATCAACTTAACCAAGCGACGGCCAATTGCTTTGCGCGGTCTGCCCCAACCGTTGCGTGACGTCACATGTGCGTAACTTTATCATCCCTCTAGTCCAGCCCAGCGATACTGCCCAAGTGATGGGGTCCTGTCCCCGGTGGGCGACATCAGTCAGTCCGTGTGTACGGCATTTAGGCATCAGTGTAGTGAAGGGCTTGTGTGAGAAGAGGGTTAGGTGATCGTAAAATACTTGTAAAAATTAGCTATATTTTATCATCATAGTTAACCACTGGTAATAGTAGAATATCAGTAATTTTACCGACGTTCTACTGGCTGCTTTCCCCGGTACCCAGATTACCGTGGCGTCCTTATTAAATGTGCCCAGAAGAAAAGCTTGGATTGCCACATTCTTTGTTCTCTCCTTCCGATGTGTCGGCCTTTCCCAGCTTCAGATGTTGGGAGTAAAGACCTTGTGAGCTTTCTCACAGAAAAACAGAGCTATATTGTCTCAGGAAATTCCTCAATATCTCTTCAACCCCCACTTTTTTTATCTACAGCCGAAAAAAGTAAGCAAACTCGTCCGCACCTGAGTACACAGCAGCCAAGTCCGCTGAGAAAACTGGCTGATGGAGCGAATAGCAAGCCATCAATTACTGTGTTAATCAGCGCAGCAGAAAGCTTATTTTTCAAGTGAAATATTAATGAGTAGTTTGTCATATTCAGGCCCTTTGTAAAGTACTTGTTTTACAGATTATGCTCAAACTGAATTCGCTTCCAAGACTGATGCTACATACACACTTGAGATAAAAGTCTTTGGAAAAGGCAAGAGCACAGACCAATTTTACCCCCTTCCATGTAGTATGAGAGCCATACTCTACACAGTCTATTCTATGGAGCTGAACTCCCCATCAGATAAAAATCTTTGCAAGATGCTGCACACAAAGATGCTGTACACATGCAACAGATCAGTATCTGCAAAAGATCTGTTCCTGCAAAAGATCCGTTCCTGCAAAATGCATTCAGAGTCTATGATATCAGCAGATCCTCATACACACCTCGTTTAATGGACCATCATCTGCAGATCAGACAATCATCTGCAGATCTGAAGATCCATCCTGGTGGATCTGATCTGCGGATGAATGTCTGTTAAACAGAAGAGATGGACTAGTCCAAAACCTGTTGGTTCTGTTGGTTCAGTCAGAATTCTACTGCTTACTGCAAGTGACAATAACATAGGAGAAAAGTAATTTATGGCTCATTTTACTCTGCAAGAAACATACATCTTATTTGTATGCGTTTACATGTATTTAACATTTTTCAATTTTCGCGATAGTGGTCCTTAAAAGAATATAAATATGGCAGCCTCCATATCCCTCTCACTTCAGTTGTCCTTCTACATTACGATGACTAGCCAACACAAACCTTTGTAAGTCACGTCCCCTTTAAATGATTCAGCAAATTAACTGAAAAAAGGGGACAAGGAAGTAAAAAAAAATGCTCATGAATCATTTCTAAGCAACAGCACAAATGATTGATGACAGAAGATCAAACTCACTTGGGACCCAGCAGGAACGCAATCCATTTTGAGAAGAGACATAATTAGACATACTAATTAGCAACACAGACACTCCCCGCTTCCTCAAAGCAAATGACTGCTACGACTAGCTCCTCTCTTAACCATTCGCTGGAAAATGTTCACCACCAGGAGGTTAGGAAACAATATAAGAGCAATGTTAAATCATCCAGAGATTTTTGGACTATTTTTTTTTCGATATCTCTTTAGAGTCCCTTTCAAAGATACCCTTTTTCATGTAATTACATCTACTGTATTTTTTGGACTATAAGACGCTCCTGACCATATGACGCACCTAGGTTTAGAGGACTAAAACCAGGGGAATATATACTAAAGGGATTGTGGATTATGCCCACTTGTACCTCTTGTGTCTCCTTCTATGCCTCTTTGTGCCCCTCTCTGCATGGGCACAGTACAGGGAGACCCCGACATTGCGGTGGTTTGTTGGTTTGTAATGGCAGGCATTCAAAAGTCAGGAACTCCCTGCATTTGGACTATAAGACGCAGTGACTTTTTTCCTTAAGTTTTGGCGACGAAAAAGTGAGTCTAAAGGGGCCCATACACCTAACTATTTTCCCACCGATATACAGCAGATTTGATCACTGCGATCGAATCTGCTGTGAAATCGTTGCACAAACGCTGACAGAACGATCGATTTCCGTCCGAAATCAATCGTTCCCGTCGATTCCCATCGATCCGTCCATGCTAAGATTTTGCTCGATCGCCGGCGGGTCGGGAGTGCGTCGATAGCGGCGTTCGAATGCCCGACGACCGACGCAATACATCGGCAATACATTACCTGCTCCGGCTGGCACGAGTCTCCACTGTCTTCTTCTCCACTGGTCCGGCAGGCTTCACTCTACTTCCTGTCCCGGCAGGAAGTTTAAACAGTAGAGAGCCCTCTACTGTTTAAACTTTCCCGGACGTGAAGTGAAGCCAGCCGGTCTGGAACCCAGCGGCGAAGAAGACAGCGGAGACCAGGGGACTCGCGCCAGCCGGATCAGGTAATGTAGATTCTTCACGTTCCCGGCCACAATAGCGCCCTGTATGCTGCCATTTGGTATATGTTATATGCTATAGCAGCATATAGGGCGCTATTGTGGCCGGGAACATGAAGAATCACTCGCGTTCCCAGTCTGTCGGCTCCTGTCGCCGAAACCGGAAGTGGCTGCCGGCGGGGACAGGAAGATCGGAGCGAGACTGCGTGGGCACCGGACAGCTGCAGGGGGCTGATGGAAGCCCCAGTTGAGCAAAACTATTTTTTTTGGAATGACTTAAGTGACCCTTTAAAGATTCACTTCAAGGGGCCAGAACCTTTAAAGGTCCTAAAAAAGGGTCAACATCCTCTCTCGATGGTTTCTATGAAACATGGCAACTCCATCATTAGAGAGCGTACAGAAACGGATGGCGCTGACGGAATATTATAGTATCATATATACTCATTTTTATAGAATCTTTGCAATACTCCAAACCACCGTACACAACTACTGTACAGTTTGTACTCCTTGTTCTTTGCGCTTTCAATAACCTTTAAAGTGGACCCAAATTAAAAATACAAGATTTCAGAAATAAAATTTATTTTCTAAATTATAATAATAAATAGCAGCCTTTTTTCAGCTGCTTGATAACAAATATAAAATATTTTACATTTATTGGAGGAACCCCTCCCTTCCTTTCAAATTGCCGGGACAGAATCTGGCAAACTGGTGGAGTAGATGGTGTCCAGCAAAGGAGGAATTGCTAATGGCTGCCCCCAGTATAATCCTAGTTATGCAAAGAGAAGGGTGAAAAACATGCACTGAAAAGCTCATAGGCTTGAAGGAGTATTTATTTATCTTTTTATGTGTCGGAGTGGTGCAACTAAATATTTTTAATTAAAAAAAAATGTTTGGTTTGGGTCCGCTTTAAGCTAACAAACAAGGAGAGAAAGAACAAATACACGCACAATGATGACCCCAAAATACACATTTTTACTTAGAAACAGTAAAATAAATAGGTCAGATTTTAACAATAAACAAAAGAAGGTCACGTGTACAGTTAATAGAGAAAGGGAAGTGGACTGAATCACATAAACAATAGGAGCTGCTATTGGGAGTACAACTAAATAAAGCTGGACTTACTAAATGCAGCCATTTTTATCTCAGCGCACCCCCTTCCCCCAAGTAGTCACTTAACCAGGGTATTTTAAAAACCACAAATGTCCTGGGGAATCTATTACACAAGGAAAGAAAGCCTGTGGTCCTTAAAGAGAATCTGTATTGTTAAAATCGCACAAAAGTAAACATACCAGTGCGTTAGGGGACATCTCCTATTACCCTCTGTCACAATTTCGCCGCTCCTGGCCGCATTAAAAGTGGTTAAAAACAGTTTTAAAAAGTTTGTTTATAAACAAACAAAATGGCCACCAAAACAGGAAGTAGGTTGATGTACTGTATGTCCACACATAGAAAATACAACCATACACAAGCAGGCTGTATACAGCCTTCCTTTTGAATCTCAAGAGATCATTTGTGTGTTTTTCTCCCTGCAGTTCTCATGCACTGAAGTTTCAGGCTGCTCTTTTTTCTCCTGCAAACAGCTTTGCCCTTGTCTGTAATTCTTCAGTATGTGAAAGCCCAGCCAGCTCAGAGGACGATTTATCCAGCTTGTAAAAGATAAGAGAGAAGAGAGAAGCTGCTCTAATCTAAATAATACACAGGCAGTGTGCATAGAGGGGCATGGAAGGGGAAATTCATAGCAGAACCACAACACTGAAGAACTTGGCAGCCTTCCAGACACAGGCTGACAAGTCTGACAAGGGAAAGATACATTGATTTATTACAGAGACTGTGATAGTAGAACGTGTTGCAGTAAGCCAGAACACATTAGAATAGCTTTTGGAACTTGTAGGATGATAAAAAACAGAATGCAATTTTTGTTACGGAGTCTCTTTAAAGTGGATCCAAGATGAAAAACAAACTATAACAAGTAACTTGTCTGTATATCTCATCTAAAGTTTAGATAGTTTACACAGCAAATCTAGCTGCAAACAGCTTTAATAGAATATGGTTATTTCTTCCTGTGATACAATGACAGCAGCCATGTTGTTTGTAAACATTACGCAGAGGCAGGCTTATCTGTATCTTGAGCACTCAGCCTGTGAAAAAAAAACGAATCCCCCCTCCTCCCCTCTGAAATCAATAGCTAGTAACACCTCCTCCTCCTCCTGCCCAGACTGAGCTCCCATGAGCCCTTGCTACTGCCAAGGCTCTCTGAAAACCTGTGGGCGTGGTTTATTTAGTTTATAGGGAATTAGAGTATTAAAACAAAAACAAAAAAGTATTGGGCTTGAGGGATGCCCTATAAACAATAGGAAAGGAACACAATTATGCAATGAGTAAAAGTTCACCTTGGATCCACTTTAAGTGGTTAAAGAGCACGTGTGGGGTACTGAACGACCACACGCATCACTATTGGAAAGCACACATAGGGCTTGATTCACAAAAGCGGTGTACCGCGCGTAAAAGTTTATGCGCACTATGACAAAGGTTTGAACACGTTAACGTGCGTAAACAAAATTTTCTTGGTCAATTTTGCAGGATTCATTTCACTGTGAAAATTTGCAAAACAAATGTTCGTGGCAAGTTCCATTGATTTTAATAGCTGACTGTCTAAAAACTTTAAGCAGTTAAAGGCAAAGCCCTCGTACATGCCAGAATCACCAAATTTGGAGGTTATGTTAAAGGGGAACTTCAGCCTAAACAAACTTACTGTCATTACGTTACATTAGTTATGTTAATTAAAATAGATAGGCAATATAATCTCTTACCCAACCAGTTTTAAAAGAACAGGCAAATGTTTGTGATTTCATAGGGGCAGCCATCTTTTTCATGGGGGAAGCCATCTTTTGGTTGAAAGGAGGCGACAGGGAGCATGAGACAGTTCCAACTGTCCTGTGTCCTGTGTCCTGATCACCCCTCCCAGCTGCATGCGCTAGGCTTAAAATCTCAAATTCAAAATTGAAAAAAAAAAAATGGATTCAAAACAGCAGAAGGAGCACAACATCATTAGAAATCTCATCATGCTTTGCACAGCATTAGGTGAAAATGCCCGGGCAGTTTTCTTCTGTGCAGCTAAAAATGAGGCTTGGGAAAGAAAAACAAAGTACTGATGCTGTGAAACTGTTAAAGAAACACCAGGCCAATTCAGTGCTGCTGAGTAGATTTTTAGTCCGGAAGTTCACTTTAAAGAGACTCTGAAGCGAGAATAAATGTTGCGTTAGAGCTCATAGTTAGCAGGGGCATGTGTGCCCCTGCTATAACGCCGCTATCCCGCAGCTAAACGGGGGTCCCTTCACCCCCAAACCCACCCCCGCAAAACTTGGTCGTGAAATTTTTTCTTCCTGGAGGCAGGGCTAACGGCTGCAGCCCTGCCTCTCAGCACGTCTATCAGACGCGCATCGCCGAGAGGCGGAAGTACGCATCTGATAGACGCGCGGGAGGCAGGGCTGCGGCGGTTAGCCCTGCCCCAATGCGGAAGCGCTCCCCGGCTGCACGGAGGGGATTTGGGGGTGAAGGGACCCCCGTTTAGCCGCGGGCTAGCGGCGTTTTAGCAGGGGCACACATGCCCCTGCTAACTATGAGGTCTGAAGCGAGATTTATTCTCGCTTCAGACTCTTTAAAGCAAAACTGAAGCGGAAAAAAAAAAAACTCATGACGTAATGTATTGTATGTGTAGTACAAATATACAGAAGACATTAGTAGGAAGGAAAAGGCTAGAGTCTCATTTTTATTTTCAGTTATACAGGTTTTTTTTCTTTTAGAACATTGCATCATTCTATCATATTTGCAGTTAACAAACTATAAACCAGAAAAGAGCTTATGGGCTGGAACCCACTTTTTTGAGCATTTTGGCAGCGCTGCGATACGCTAGCGTTTTGCCAAAAAGCTCAGCTGATAATGGATGGGGCAACTTCCACAGGAGCATTTGCGTTTCCCAGAAACGCAAACGCAGGACCTGCAGCATTTTGGGAGCGTTAGCGCTTCAATGTAAAGTATTGAAACGCTAGCAGAAACGCTCAGCAAAACCAAAACTGAGCGGTTTTGCTAGCGTTTTGCGGTTCAGCACACTGTAACAAAATTAAAAATAATTCACAGGACCAATCAGGATAAAAACGCGAAACGCAAAACGCTACACAACCGCTGAGCAAAAAAATACACGGTTGCAAAACGCGCCCGAAAACGCGCATGAATCCGCTTGCAAACCGCTCAGACAAAACGCTAGCGGTTGCATTTTGCGTTTGCGGATTTCAGTGGGTTCCAGGCCTATGACCCTTTGAACTTTCCTGCAAAAAAAGCCTTACTTGAAGCCATCTCTCGCTGTTTCTTTGATGTAGAAGTGTTATAGAAAACAGGACTGTATTGAAGTTGGGTAGAATAAATCAGAAAAGCTCTTTTGCATAGATAACGGAAGTTTAACTCGTCCTGTACAAAAAAACAATACGAGACTTGTGTCTTTGCTACTAATGTTCTATTTCTTAGCTGTACTACACATAGAATTTACTATCTCATGTTTATTTTTACATCAGGTTTGCTTTAAGAAGAACAGTGGGAACAAGAGGAACAAAAAGGCTGTGAAGGCCCATGTAGTCCAGGCCCCACAATCTGGCTATATCAGCCTGCATGAGTGACAAGGGGTTAAAGAGGCTTGGGAGGGGGAACCCAAATTTCTGTAATTTGGCCATTAAAACAAATTAAATTAAACCCTCTCACTGCAACTGCACAACTGCCACTCTGCTCACAGTTCAGCAATCCATACTAGGATGTGATATGACCCATGGATTGAAAACATTTTCCACCCAGTAGCAGACATTTTAATGAATCTCAGGCTTGCTGGATCTCACATGCTCTCCACAGTTCTACAGCCTTAGATCACAATCTGAATTAACGTGAATCACGTCAATTCATCATGTGCGGTGTGCAAATCACGCTAAAGGGACTCAGAGCACCTCTTATGGGCACGCCTTTAAGACTCCGACCAGTACTGGAAAGTACTAAAAGATGTATATCATTCTGTAGCTTGTGCTCTCCTGTTTCATTTGATGCCTGAATCGCCATTCTACGCCAAATAGTTTTCATTCGATTTCAATTTAAAAATTGCAGCTGCCATCTTGACTATGTTACAACTTCCAGGTCACCCCTGTCTTCTCTGTTAGAGAAGTGCATCACTGAATGAAGCAAGAAGAGAAAGTGACACGCATGGCCATTGCAAGAGGCTCCTCCAGAGGGGTCATAGCACAACTTTGTTGGAAGTTGTCTGGCTTAAAGGCATGCCCATGACAGGTGCTCTGAGTCCCTTTAATACACCCAATGTAAACACTGGAAAAACACGTTGTGTGGAAAAATTGTAGGCGATATCAAAGTCAATTAGATACATTCCCCTTAAAAGACTTACGAGGCCAAAATATATAAAAAAGTTAAGTACCTGCATACCTTTAAAAGACACATCCGCGCCCTCCGTGTCATTCCGCCGGGTCCCTGCCGCTCAATAGCCCCCCCGGCCGGTCACGACCGCACGGCCCGGGACGGCCTCTCCTGCCTCTTCCAATATGGCCGCCGGAGCTGGCCGTGAGTGCGCAGACCGCACAGCCGCGAGTGCGGCTGCGCAGCTCTAGGGCCAACCCCCGATCCACGCTACTGTAGTGTGGATCGGGGGGGTTGGCCCTAGAGCTGCGCAGGCGCACTCGCGGCTGTGCGGTCTGCGGCCGCACAGCCGCGGCCAACTCCGGAGGCCATATTGGCAGAGGCAGGAGAGCCCGACCTGTGCCGTGACCGGTCGGGGGGGCTCTTGAGCGGCGGGGACCCGGCGGAACGACACGGAGGGCGCGGATGGTGTCCTCCGTGTCTTTTAAAGAGATGCAGGTACTTAACTTTATTTATTTTTTTATATTTTGGCCTCATAAGTCCTTTATAAAAAAAAAAAAATTAAAAAAAAACCCCGGAAAAAAACAAAAACACAAAAAACGTGCATGGAAACTTGCACAAAAATCGCAGGAGACAAAAAAAAAAATTGCAAAGCAAAATGCAGAGTCTGGCGAGCGGGGAAAAAAAAAAAAACCAGAAAATCTCATATGGAATTTGAGGGGATAAGTGTGAACGTTGCCTTGGCGATGCTGGGACAAGACGCAGACAGACGGGTGCCGGTGAAAACTCGCCATAACATTTATTTTGCATAGAAAGCAGTTAAAAACCTGATATGGGGCTCATGATGGTACCTGAGCCACAAGACTGGATAGCAGGAAAAGGATATCCTTATGCATTGACTCATCCTACACCAGCTTACCATGAATCACTATTTGCCAAGCGTACACGTTAGAAACCACAGGATAAACCACTAAAATTAAAACAATGTACTGGAACTCCTTGAATAAACACGCAGTAACTGCATTAACCCGAGAGTCAGGATTTGTGTTGGTTAGTCTGCAGACTCCATTCTAAAAGGTGACTATAGACGTTGGTCAGGCACAGATTGGGTGACAGGCTTGTTCTGTAAAACTGCTGACCGAGTCTTATGGTGAGGTGATCCACCTGACAGCGTTCATCTCAGTGCATTTAGGCCTTGTTCACATCTAAAACTGTAATCGCTGGCGGCTGTGGTTTTCGATTTTGAGAGTGATTTTTTTCCCCCTCTCGACGCTTACCTGCGCGTTGTGTAAAACGCTTTTCAAAGCGCTTTTGCAGAGCGATTTCTTTTTTCACTTCCTGACGCAAGGGTACAACGGAACTACCAGGACTGATGCCAAATGAGCCGCTGCCGGTATCCCAGATAGGTTTCTGTAATCTATGGAACTAGCAGGGCTCGGGCGCTGTGATTTGGCACAAAGGTAGATGGAGGGGAGGGGGTCCCCTCCGTACCCTGAAAATTTGGAGAGTGTACAGGATGCGGAAGCGGTGATATTTCAGGGAAAGAATGTTTACCTTCCCACTGAGCATGTGTGATACTCCGTGAGGAAGGCAGCTTCCGGGCGACCCTATCTGTCATTACAGCAGCCGTCCATCTGAACCTGTCTTAACTTCCTGTAGGTGTTTTCTCCTAGTCCTCCAGCTGTTACGAACTTTTCTCATAAATTAAATCAGGCATGGGCAAACTCGGCCCTCCAGCTGTTACAGAACTGCAAGTCCCACAATGCATTTGCCTTTATGAGTCATGACTGTGGCTGTCAGACGCCTGCAATGCATTATGGGACTTGTAGTTCCTTAACAGCTGAAGGCCAAGTTTGCCCATGCTTGAATTAAATAACTGCTTAGACAGCTACTATTAAAAATGGCCTTGTAATTGGAGTAAATGTTTTATAAATGTATAAATATATTAGCAGTGGAACACAATGGTTAGATGCATTAAATTCAAATATACACTTAAAACCAAACGCATCAATCTCCAGGCTACCCAACCTCAAGGGAAAGAAAAGAGTCAAGGAATCAAGAAATACAAAATCCAGAAGCAGATCGGTAGCACACGCAATTCAGGGCTGGGTTGAGGCAGAGGCAAGAGAGGCTCCAGCCTCAGAGCGCAGTATAGGAGGGGCAGGGCTGAGGCGAGAGAGGCTCCAGCCTCAGGGTGCAGTGTAGGAGGGGCACACAACTCATTCAGCTGTCATTCCCCTATTGTGTTTGAAGCAGAGAGAAATAAGAAAAAGGGATACATGGCAGTGACTGCAAGCCAGATAACTAGAGATTAAGGTGTTGGGGGGGTTGGGGTGCCTCTTAGTCTAATAGCAATCAGTGTGTGACGGCTGGGGTGGGAGGGATGGAGGGGCACATTTTGGTGTCTCAGCCTTGGGTGCTGGAGGACCTGATGCAATTTATTCTGCTCCAGTAAGTTTTAATTAACCTCCAGCCGGGATTCTGGATGTTGTCACAGCAGTGTCCCCCCCCCCCCCCCCCCCCCCATCCTGACACATACATATCTGCTGGGAGTAATCAATAATCCTTCCTTGTGCTTTTAATTATCTGAAATGATCTGAAATACCCACATTATATATGTTTTTTTGGAATCTTAAACTTTACATAAAGTCGCGCCCCCCTCCCCAGGTACACAAGTACCCTTGCTGTACATTTACCACATACCTAGAGCCTTGTAGGACTCAAGCACAAGCATTAGTACATGGCACAAAGCTGTCACTCTACTGATCTAAATCGTGCAAATTGCAAGGACTAAAGGAAATTCAATGCCCTAAACACATTCCAGCTCGCACAGTCATCCTTGTAAACCGACTTTAAAGTGCACCTGTCATTTCCATAAAGAGCCTTAACTGCTTAGGCACAAATACTGCATACAGCTGTACTGTCTTTTCAGAAGATCCCAGACACTGCTGTTCCAACAGGCACAATTAAACTTTACTTAAAGGGTACCTGAAGCGAAATTTAGAGATTGAGTACATTTAGAGATTTTGGGTACCTAGAGTCGGAGGTTCAATAAACTGGAGGAGTCAAGTGATTTTCGTACTGAATTCACAGCCCTGAGTGAAGGTCCAATCTTTAAACCTCCCCCTGTGTACACACACACACACACACACACACACACACACACACACACACACACACACACACGCACACTTTAGGATTGCTTTAAAAAGTCTGGTTTATCCACATGTTTATTGTAGTCTGTGTAACAATCAAGGAGAATTATCCTTTCTATTTCATACCTGTGTCAGCAGGAAATACAACAGCACATTAAGTATCGTCACAAAGTGAAGAAAGGACTATGACCTCAGCTAACAATAGCTCATCTGCACTGCAAAGTACATACATCCTGCATATAAAATGCGCTGACCTACATGAACCTTGCGCAGTGACTCTTCCCCACTGTCAGCCCTCTGCTGAGGTTCACACAACAATTTTTGCATCCAGGACACCCAATCTTGGTATCTTTTCCATAGGGCCGGATTTAGCCGCGTATGTGACCTATTCCTTTGGCCTCTCTTGTTGCCCTAGGCATGTAAGAGGTTTGTGACTGGTATTGATTCCAAATAATTCTCCAACACGATGAAACTGAAGAGAGTAGCAGGTGAAAAACCCTGTGCGACAGCTTATCTTAAATTAAACCAATTAACATACTAAATTAACACTACTTTTTAATTTTAGAAAATAGGAGGAGACAGAGTTAAAAAAAATAAAAAAAAATATAAAGGGGTTTTCACATGTATTGAAAGGCCTATATTCTGTTTCGGGTTTTCTCCTTACAGGCAGCTGAAATGCATCTCTCTATAGCCCCTGAGGAAGCTTTATATAAGCGAAACGGCTGTCTGGCTCTCTTCACCCCCACTGTAACCCCGATGTCTATCTGCTGCGATTAAAGGTACATGAATTGCACAATCTATAGTGCCTCAACTCTACTTTTTTCAACTTGCTGGCAGCTGAAATGTGCGGCAGGGAATCGTCCGTCCTACGCATGCACGAGTCCAGCTCTGACACACATGGTCAGAACGCCGACACACCACTGCATTATACCGAAGCCAAAAGGCACTTCTTGGCCAGCAGATCAGCGGAGGAACGGCGCAGCAAGCGCACAGTACAGTAAAATATTACATGGATAAAATCTTACCACAGAATAGAGAATAAGAGATACAAGAGAATAAAAGAATGGACACAAAGATGACACGTTTCGCGGGTCCTAACCCACTTCCTCAGATCAACAGTGTAAGGTCTTTGGAGACGATTTTCCAGAAGTGCACCGCCTGTTTAAACATAATGCCAACCCTTTTCTCCTCTCTAACAGCAAGAAAGTAATGCCAACCCTCTTCTCCTTTCCAACAGGAAGTAATTAATAATGCCAACCCTCTTCAGCTATCCAACAGGATGCAATTATTAATGCCAACCCTTTAATCCTCTCCAACAGGAGGTGAGTTATAACGCCAACCCTCTTCTCTCCAACAGGAAGTGAGCCATAATGCCAACCCCCTCTTCTCCTCTCCAACAAGAAGTGAGCCATAACGCCAACCCTCTTTTCCTCTCCGACAGGAAGGGAGCCATAATGTCAACCCTCTTCTCCTCTACAACAGGAAGTAAGCCATGCCAATCCTCTTCTCCTAACAGGAAGTGGGCCATAACGCCAACTCTCTTCTCTCCAACAGAAAGTGAGCCATAATGCCAACCTTCTCCTCTCCAACAGGAAGCAAGCCATAATGCTAACCCTCTACTCCTAAAAGAAAGTGAGCCATAACTCCAACCCCTCTTCTCCTCTCCAACAAGAGGTGAGCCATAATGCCAACCCCTCTTCTCCTCTCCAACAAGAGGTGAGCCATAATGCCAACCCTCTTCTCCTCTCCAACAAGAGGTGAGCCATAATGCCAACCCTCTTCTCCTCTCCAACAAGAGGTGAGCCATAATGCCAACCCTCTTCTCCTCTCCAACAAGAGGTGAGCCATAATGCCAACCCTCTTCTCCTCTCCAACAAGAGGTGAGCCATAATGCCAACCCTCTTCTCCTCTCCAACAAGAGGTGAGCCATAATGCCAACCCTCTTCTCCTCTCCAACAAGAGGTGAGCCATAATGCCAACCCTCTTCTCCTCTCCAACAAGAGGTGAGCCATAATGCCAACCCCTCTTCTCCTCTCCAACAAGAGGTGAGCCATAATGCCAACCCCTCTTCTCCTCTCCAACAAGAGGTGAGCCATAATGCCAACCCTCTTCTCCTCTCCAACAAGAGGTGAGCCATAATGCCAACCCTCTTCTCCTCTCCAACAAGAGGTGAGCCATAATGCCAACCCTCTTCTCCCCTCCATGATTGTGCATGTGCACAAAAACTGAATACATCGAAATATAACTGAAATGCACTCAATACTTGTAGAATCAACAGAAATTTACCATTCTGCTCGACTGAGTGTTTTTTCATTATGGCAGATATTGATTGGTTTGAATCAATCAGCCCTGCAAAATGTAAAATTAATTTATAATTAATGTAATAAAAGAATCAACTCTATTGGTCGATCAGACACCAGAATCGATCAGAGTATGACCACCTTAACGCTCCAGGGGATCCCAAGCGCACACTTAGCGGCTGCAGCTCTCAAGCACTTTTGAGTCCAACAGGAAAAATCGCTGTACGAGTATTGCCATTTCCTTTAACCCACCAGTGCTGAGCTGTGTGGCAGATGCAATCTGTATGTGAACAGGAAAAGAACGGATCATCGGCTACAGGGATTCGGATGCGTACTTGTATCGCTGAGAGTCTCGCAAAAGAAGCATGCCGGCTCCGTGGAAACTGTCTAGGTAGTGGGCTCAGGCCCTTACTGAACTGCAGTTGCTCACACCAACTGCCAAAATAGCACGCAAGTCAGTAGGGAGGCTAGCCGGCATCCTTATAAAGATACTTTCCATAAAGTTCCTTTTTAAAAAGACTAAAGAAAATACTGAGAAATCCCCGTGAGAGGATGGACTAGTCCAAAACCTGCAGATTTTTACAGCCTACTGAAAATGACAACAAAAGAAAAGTAATTTATGGCGCATTTTGCTCCATGGACCTTTAATATAAAGATACGCTTTTGAAAACCTTTGCATCTTTGATTTGTCTTCTGCCCAGCAGGGGGGAGGGGGGGGGGGGGGTGAGCTCATTCCTTTTAATCACAAACACATGTAAATTGCAAACATACTGTGGTGCTAATTAAATCCAAGAGAAAAATAAATTACGACTTTGTAATTAAAGGAATGGGATAGCATGTATGTAGCATGGATTAGTCAATTCAGGCACAAATTGTTTATTTCCCATGAGTTTAACAGAACATTATTTAACCACTTAAGGACCAGGGTCTTAACCCCCCCCCCCCCCCCCCCCCCCCCCCCGGTGACCAGGCTATTTTCAAGGGGTAGCTGCAGGGCCATACAACTCAGCACACAAGCAATCCCCACCTTTTCTGCCCACCAACAGAGATTTCTGTTGGTGGGCTATGATCGCTCCTACAATGTTTATTTTTTTATAAATTTCTCTATTTCTTTTTTTAAAATGTATCCCTCCCTCTCTCCCCAGCCAGCCAATCAGCGGATCACTTCCCTGCCGCCCAGGGGGACAGCCGTGTCTCCGTAGATAGGCGGTTCGCCGTCTAACAGTCTCCTAGCGGCGATCGCCACTGGAAGAATGATGACAGCGCAGATCTCCATCATTCAAGCGGAGAGGTGCATGCGATCTGCTGCAAAACCCCATCCCACGACTTCCCACCAATTGGCGCTACGCAGATGAATTAAACATGAAAATATATGCAGTATACTTTTTTTTTTAAATGCTGTCATTCTCTAAGAGCCATTACTGGGTAACTAAAGTCTGTGTCTGAAAAAAAAAAAAAACAACAACTCTGACTTTGAATTTTAACGATTGGGTGCTGCAACTCAGACGTCTGATTATTAGGTGATCTGCAGTATCACCTATAATGCAGACACTATACCTGATTATGTGGTGATCTGCAGAATCACCAATAATGCAAGTATAGCTCACAAGGTACTGTGTGATAGTGATTGGTGCAACAGTAAGCAATGGTAAGATGGACCCTCCCAGAGGAGCTGGGAGACCTATCAAAATACAGTACTAAATAGTTTGGCAAGACCTTACCAGTGGAGCTGGCAAGGTACTATCAGAAATAAGTGACTGTATAGTTTGACAAGACCTTACCAGAGGAGCTGGTAAGGCACTATCAGACACGGTAACTGTATAGTTTGACAAGACCTTACCAGAGGAGCTGGTAAGGCACTATCAGACACTGTAACTGTATAGTTTGGCAAGACCTTAACAGAGGAGCTGGTACCTATCAGTAACAAGTGTCACCTCACCAGTGGAGCTGGTGGGTAATACTACAATAACAATAAGAGTGGTCAGACAGGCAAGGTACAGCAACAGAGAGGCAATATCAGTACAGAAACGACAGGCAGGAGAATAGTAGGTAATCAGGCAGAGGTTCAGCAACAAGGATCAGATAGGCAGAAGTACAGAATCAGTAAGAAAATGCGAGGTCAGAGTACAGCCAGAATCATACACAGGTTATCAAATAATAACAATATACAATAGTCTAGTCTTGTGTGAAATCCCTGGTTTCCTCCCAGATCAAAGCACACCGGATACTAGGTCTAAGGTCTGAGCGCTAACACAAAGTATTTACGACAGCAGACAGTTTGCTAATGGAGAACGGAGGCTTAAGAAGCAGATGAAGGCTCTCAGCTGCGCCCAGCTTGAAACAGCCAATCCGAGCGGCGAGAGTCACCTCTGACGTCAGCCGACCGGCAGGTCAGCTGACGCGTCGTCTCCCAGCATAAAGATCCTGTCTCCGCGCACGCCCGCACAAGACAGCGACCCCATGAGCAGATGACAGTAGCGCTCCCGGTGTGCCAAACGTCAGCGGAACGGATAAGGCCAGGGAACAAAGGCGGCTGCGGCCATACTCCGCACCTCCGCAGCCGCCATATTATTGATTGTTACATGAATACATTTTTATTGTGCTGAAATGTCCTGTTCGGTCCGAAATTGTATTGTTCGCATTAATTTAACAGAACATTATGTAAAGGTCTCCAAATCAGCATAAGGGATGATCTAATGTTTTATTTATTCTTTAGGTGGCTTCACATTTGCTGTAACACAGATTATAGTACTTAAGGTTAAAGGCAGGTTGGGCTAACTACATAGTCAATAAGGAGTTGGGAGACAGGTTTCTAATAGTACGTTATCCCGGACTGTGGCTCCGCTCTAATTTAGAAGGTTGTTGCAAAGTCACATCCATATTAGTAAGAAGTAACGCCCATATGTCATTTCAGGGCAGTCCATGGACTAAGAAAATCACTTCTTTATGCCCCTTACAAAAATAAAGGTGACCATAGACTTGAACAATTTTTTCATGGATATCCGAATCTACTAGAAATAATGCTGCAAACATTTTTCATTTGACCAATTTTCATCCTAAATTGGTTGATTGTGCAGGAGGTAACATTTTGGTGGGCCAGGAGCACCTTGCTAGCGGTGTTCGATACGCTGATTGGCGAAGCTACTCATCTGTCCACAACACGGGGCAGGTCTCTTCTCTCCCCGCTGGCTGCTTCTTCCTATCCGCACTTCTGTGTCCCCGGTAACCTAAGTGATGTAGTGCAGCGGCCAAATACTAAAGAGCTCTAGCGGTCACAGTGCCCCTAGCGCTACGGGACTTGGCAGCGAAGGAGAAACCGATGGGGAAAGCAGAGACGATCTGAATATGCTTGTTCAGGGTCTATGGCTAAAAGTATTAGAGGCAGAGGATCGGCAGGACAGCCAGGCAACTAGTATTGCTTAAAAGGAAATATGGCAGCATCCTTACAACTCCCACCTCAGGTTCACTGTAAGCAAATGCCATGCTTTGCTGCCCCTCTACAGAATGTCATCCTGGTCCGAGTTGAAGTGAACTTTCAGGCAACTTTATTACACCTCCTGCTGTCTCAACAAGCTTAGGCGATTTCTTGCAGGGAGGATACGGTTGGCCATTTCATTCTTGCACCTCTTTTAAAACCTGTTCACCCGGTTCTCTCTCTGACTCTATGAAATGGTGTAAGCCGGATAGTTGATGAAAGTTCAAGGAATAATAATGCTCATCTTGTGGCATAGATCTAAAAATAGCATCCATCAGTTTAGTAATCAGAGTACTCAAATGTTAAAGAAAACCTGAACTGACAATTAAAAGTCAAAATAAGCATACACAAGTCATACTTACCTTCCATGTAGTCTACTCCCCAGTGTCTTTCTCCTGTCCCGCGTCCTGTTTGTTCACTGTGATCAAGGGAATTTTCCGTCCTCCATTTTGAAAATGGCCATTACCCCATAACAGCTTCCTGGTCAGCACACAGTTACACTGCAACATCGCCCACTTAAGCCATAGGGAAACATGGACATTACCGGGCACATCAGTTGTCCACTCAGCTATAACTGACAGCAACTGATATTTTACTGACAGCAACTGATATATTTCAGATCTGACAAAATGTTGTCAGAACTGGAAGGGATTATTGTCAGAAGAAAATGGTGAGCTTCTGAGAGGAACTGATGGCAAGGTAACTATGTAATGTTCATTTCAAGTTACCTCATGTGTTTATTTTAAATATTTTTACTCAGTACAGGTTCTCTTTAAAGTGGTATTATACTCCCAAAGCAAATTTCAGACACTACTCTTATGGTGGCCATACATGGTACAATTTTTTAATACAATCTTACTATTTCTATGTAATATAAGGGAACTGCCTAAATTATCCTTTCAGTATACTCTCTTAATTTACCCTTATACTACATAGAAATGGTAAGATTGTATGAAAAAAATTGTATCATGTATGGCCACCATTAAGGCCATTAACAGTCCAATTTCTAGCGAAAAATCTTTCGAGCGATCAGAAATTCTGATCGGACGAAAAATCGTTCACTACACCATCAACTAACCAATCATTGCTTCCTATCTATCACGACCAACAAGAAAATCCATATTTTGGTTCAACGAAAATTAAATTGGACGATTGTTTTTATAATCGTTCATTATCGATTATGCCCATCAACTGAGATTATTTACAAACAATCCGATCAGAATTTCTGATCGCTCTAACGATTTTTCGCTAGAAATTGGACTGTTAAGGTCCGTACACACGCCGGACTTTAGGCAACGACGGGTCCGTCGTTGCCTCCCGCTGGGTGGGCGTGCCAGCGACAGTCCGGCGTGTGTACGCTCTGTCGTCAGACTGATACGGCTGTTTCTGAGCGATCCGCCGGGCGGATCGCTCAGAAACAGCCGTATCAGTCTGACGACAGAGCGTACACACGCCGGACTGTCGCTGGCACGCCCACCCAGCGGGAGGCAACGACGGACCCGTCGTTGCCTAAAGTCCGGCGTGTGTACGCTGCTTTAGTGGCCAGCTTTAATTACATAAAAGATTTGAAAGTATTCCCAAACCTTTCCTGTTTCTAAAAATTATTTATTTTCACTGCAGAGAGCAGGAGAAGGTTGCTCATCTCTGGTCATTGGTAAATGTAATCACTGCTGGCTGAAGCTTGCAGTGTCTGTGTCTTCTCTCTGCCCCTCCCCCCTCCTTTTCTGCTGAAGTGACTCGGCTGTTGCCAGGGCGATGTGTATATTCAGCAGAGGGTGGAGGTGTGCAGAGTGAAGACGCAGGTACAGGAAGATTCTTGCCTTTGCTGATGACTAGAGATAAGCAAACTTCTACTGCTCTAGTCAGTGATAACACACATTTTTACACACAGGGAACACTTTCAAATTTTTATGTAACTAAAAGTAGTCGCTGAAATTTTATTTTTGAGAATAAAATCCCACTTAAAGGTTATTTTGTTTTTGTGTGTGTGAAATGAGGTGCCTGCTGTTAGAAATCCTTAATCATATGACCAGAAAGAGGGGGCATCCTGCTACTCATACTGCAAGGATGAGGGCACAGACCCAGGCCCCTCTCATCTAACAGCATTTCTAAATACATGCATATTGCAAAGTGCAAGGACATGCTTGCTACAATGTAAATTGTGGAACACTAGCACATTGCGAACATGTCTGAATCGCAAATATGTTGCATGCTACACTTGTGTCCAGGTCAACAGAAGCACACATACGGAACGAAATGGAATTGCATCACAAAGTGCAAGTGCAAAAAATGCTCAAGAACACGACTAGGTGCCGGCAGGTCCAGGTGCGATGGCATTCCGGACTGCCCTTGCGTATGTCACCAATATAACGTGCCTTGTGGGAGGCTGTGCCTGTTCCTCTGTGGCAAACGCCCGCAAAACCACTGCAGGTAGCAAATCTTTTTTCCCCATGTGCAAAAACCACCATTGAGTGGAAATAGCCCATTGATCGTAAAGTGGATCTGAACTTCAGAACAGGAAAAAAGAGAAATGCACCCTGTATGTATTTAGAGAGTTTAGCCTGTCTAATCCTCCCCTCATCTGTGACAAATCACAACTGTAATTTGATCTCTCAGATGTGTCAGTTGGATGCCTTGGCAGAGCAGCTAATTTCTAAATACAGGACTTTAACACTATGGGCTCGATTCACAAAGCGGAGCTAACCCAGTAAAAGACTTTAGGCGTGATAACCACTGCACCACACTAGTGAAAAGCCAGTTTAGGCGTGTTAAGTTTAGATCGCGCACAAAGTCCCGCGCGAAAAGCAGCGCCATTAAACTCTATGCGAAGTGCACCAGATTTTGCTAGCGCAAAACTTTTGATCAGCTGTGCACTGTGGTGCTAACCCAGTTGGTGCTTAAACTTATCACGCCTAAACTGAGTTTAGGCGTGATAAGGGGCTTTTCACCAGGGTGCTAACTGTTAGCACCGCTTCGTGAATCAAGCCTTAAAGAGACACTGAAGCGAAAAAAAAAATATGATATAATGAATTGGTTGTGTACTATGAATAATTACTAGAAGATTAGCAGCAAAGAAAATATTCTCGTACTTTTATTTTCAGGTATATAGCGTTTTTTCTAACATTGCATTATTCTATAATATGTGCACATTACACAACACTCAGCATTCAAAATGAGTCTTTCAGAGCAGTCTGTGAAGTAATGACCTCTCCTCTAGCAGAGAAAAAGTAAACAGTTCACTTACAGTTGAGATAAAAGTCAGAAAATAGCCCTCTCCACGACTAACTTAGTCGGAGAGCTTAACCTCCTTGCCGGTCTAAAAAAATCCGGCAAGGAGGCAGCGCCGCACTTTTTTTTTTTTATTTATTTTTTAAATCATGTAGCGAGCACAGGGGGGGGGGGGGCTCGGCGCGTAGCGGCGAATCGGCGGCAATCGCATACTACACGCAGCTAGCAAAGTGCTAGCTGCGTGTAGGAAAAAAAAAGTTCGGGATAACTGGCAAGGAGGTTAATGGCTTGTTTGCATAGAGATAACAACTGGAGTTTCTTAACTCTTCCTGTACTGGAAACAATTACACTGATGTATCTGATCTTAATGTTTTATTTCTTAGCTGTACTACACATACAAATCATAATATCATCATTTTTTTTTGCTTCAGTGTCTCTTTAAGTCTGCTTCCATGAAAGCAGCAGGATGTAGACACTGCAGATTTATTGCAGGATTTGTATCAGCTGTAACAAAAATGTTTTTCTTTGAAGGTTATAATGCTGCTTCTTATCTTTTAGAGCAGAGAAGAAGTTCTGAGTTCATGTCCGCTTTAAATGGTCTGCAAGTTCTAATGCGTTTGAAATTTGAACTTGGTCAAAACGGCCCGGCCTCCTAAAATGCTCTGGAAAGAGAATTCCGCTTAGTTAAATAGCCTAGGCCAGTGATGACTAACCTTTCAGAGGCCGAGTGCCCAAACTGCGACCCAACATCAACTTATCACTAAGTGCCAATGGGGGGGGGGGGGGGGGGATTTCGGCACGACGAAAATGGGCATGGCCATGACATTGTATGGGCAGAGCTAACGAGGCATAAGAAAGCAGTGTTTCCGCCATGATGTGGTGAAACGAGGATTTGCATCATGGGTGTGCAGAAACTGTGTGATGCTATTTATTAGTATACCGTAACCCCAAAGCAGCAAACATAGCCAACTATGACCATTAAATAATAAATTCAGCAACAGTTACCCCAGACACCAGAAAATAAACGCAATGTGGGCCACATTTCACCAGAAAATAAACGCAGTGGGCCACATTTCAGCAGAAAAACGCAGTGGGCCACATTTCAGCAGAAAAACGCAGTGGGCCACATTTCAGCAGAAAAACACAGTGGGCCACATTTCAGCAGAAAAACACAGTGGGCCACATTTCAGCAGAAAAACACAGTGGGCCACATTTCAGCAGAAAAACACAGTGGGCCACATTTCAGCAGAAAAACACAGTGGGCCACATTTCAGCAGAAAAACACAGTGGGCCACATTTCAGCAGAAAAACACAGTGGGCCACATTTCAGCAGAAAAACACAGTGGGCCACATTTCAGCAGAAAAACACAGTGGGCCACATTTCAGCAGAAAAACACAGTGGGCCACATTTCAGCAGAAAAACACAGTGGGCCACATTTCAGCAGAAAAACACAGTGGGCCACATTTCAGCAGAAAATAAACAGTGGGCCACATTTCACCAGAAAATAATGCAATGCGGGCTACATTTCACCAGAACATAAACACAGTGGTCCACATTTCAACAGAAAAACACAGTGGGCCACATTTCATCAGAAAATAAACACAGTGGGCCACATTTCACCTGCAAACAAAGGAATGTACTCACCTGGCAGAAGTCTCCTCTCGCGGCCGGCCTCTGGTGGCAGCTCCCAGGATGATCCTCCTGCAGTCTCCCGCGCTGACAGGCAGAGAGCAGGGCTACGGGAAGATGGCGCCCAAAGCCCTGTACTGGAGACACAAATAGTCTCTAGTACAGGGCTTCGGACGCCATCTTCTCATAGCCCTGCTCTGCCTCCCGGGAGACTGCGTGCTGGAGCGGGGCTGTGGGCTATGAACTGCTGCGGCGTCTAGTAGACGCTGCGGCCAGTTCATGCAGCGTTGGTGTGCCAGCAGATTTGGCTACGCGTGCCGGGTTTGGCACGCGTGCTATAGGTTCGCCAACGCTGGTCTAGGCTGTGACATCACTAGGAGGATGGGGCCACATACCAATATACAGCGGGCTGGTTCACACGGGCGTCTGTCCGATTTTTTTCTGGCGTCGCATTTGGTGGCGTTGCGGCGGCGACGCGTTTGGGCTTTCAGCAGCCTTCACGTAGCTTTCGGATGCGGTCAGCGTTTTTCTTCCCCTAGGGTAACATCACCAGTGGCGGTTAACTACATGTAGCGTCCAGGGTCGCCTTGAACTCCAGGGAAAATCGGGACCCAAACGCAGCGTTCGGGTAAACGCCTGTAAAAGCCTGGTACAAACGCTCCCATTCCCTTGAATGGGAGCGTTTAACACCAAGTCTCGACCGCTGACGGTAAACGCAGACGCCCGTCTGAACCATATGGATATATTGCAGCAGTTGCAAGTGGGTGGCCAGGGGCTACTTTTGATACATGCCCTTTTTTAAAGGACCACTATCGCGAAAAATTGAAACTGCGTGTAAACATATACAAATAAGAAGTACATTTCTTCGAGAGTAAAATGAGCCATAATTTACTTTTCTCCTCTGTTGCTGTCACTTACAGTAGGTTGTAGAAATCCGACATTACCGTTCAGGACTAGTCAAATCTCTTTATGCAGGATTCTCAGCAAGGCTATTATTTCTATGTAAAGACATTCCCTGAAAATGATTTGTATAATAATGCTGGCCAGCCTCCCTGCTCACCGTACACTTTTTTAGCAGTTGGACTGAGCAACTGCCATTCACTGTTTTTTAAAATAAACAAAAACCCTGAGAATCCCCTATGAGGACATGGGGTAGTCGAAAACCTGTCAGTTTGTCAGATTTCTACTACTTACTGCAAGTGACAGCAACATAGGAGAAAAGTAATGTATGGCTCATTTTACTCTGGAAGAGACATTTCTTATTTGTATATTTTTACATGCATGTTAAATGTTATGATTTTTGCAATAGTGGCCTTTTAAGCGAAAAGCATTTGGTTATGTTGTATTATTTTGGCTGATTGCTTTACTGGGTAATGCACTGTTTCTGTCCACCCCCTTCCAGAGTACAGAATGTGCCACATAACTGTAGAATGTAAGCTTGGTTGGACATGGCTGTCTACTCCTAGGTCACAGTTTGCATTTGTTATGTATGCAGGATTGTCATTGGTATTCCCCATATACTGTTCAGAACCGCATAACAGGTTAAGTGCTTTATAAAACAACCAGTAGCATGCAGGACACATACAGGGATATCTGTGCGCACACAAAATAATCCCTGGACCCCACCCAACTATTATCTCATGTCAGTACTATTCTGCCTGCAAGAAAAGGAATTTACACATTCTGAGAAGCAACACACCCGTAATGCATTGCTTCCAGACTCTGGGTGGAGAAGGTCAAGTATATCTTTGGGCTAGTGGACACTGCAAGGGATAGCTGGCATTTAACCACTTGAGGACCCACCCTTTACCCCCCCCCCCCCTTAAGGACCAGCGTTATTTTTTGTGATCTGTGCTGGGTGGGCTCTGCAGCCCCCAGCACAGATCAGCGTGCACGCAGAGCGATCAGATCGCCCCCCTTTTTTCCCCCCTATGGGGATGATGTGCAGGGGGGGTGTGATCGCTCCTCCTGTCTGGCATGTTGCGGGGGGGGGGGGGGGCACCTCAAAGCCCCCCTCCGCGGCGAAATTCCCCCCCCCCCTCCCTCTCCTACCTGCTCATGCTGTCCCCTGTCACATGGCGGCGATCCCCGGCCGCTGATTGGCCGGGGATCGCTGATCTGCCTTACGGCGCTGCTGCGCAGCAGCGCCGTACAATGTAAACAAAGCGGATTATTTCCGCTTGTGTTTACATTTAGCCTGCGAGCCGCGATCGGCGGCCCGCAGGCTATTCACGGAGCCCCCCGCCGTGAATTGACAGAAAGCAGCCGCTCGCGCGAGCGGCTGCTTCCTGATTAATCAGCTGGCTGCCAGCTGCCACTTTGCCGACGCGCGGTATGAGTGCGCGGTCGTCAAGTGGTTAAAGGACAAAGGACATAGTGTCTGAATCACACCAGAAACAAGCATGCAGCTAATCTTGTCAGATCTGACAATGTCAGAAACACCTGATCTGCTGCATGCTTGTTCAGGGGCTATGGCTAAAAGCATGAGAGGCAGAGGAACAGCAGGTCAGCCGCAGCAACTGGTATTGCTTAAAAGGAAATAAATATGGTAGCCTCCATATCCCTCTCGCTACAGTTGTCCTTTAATGGTGCTTTATGACTAGCAAATTGCTAGGATAGTGTGAACTCCATTGATCAGGTTGCTATTTCTGCTTGGCGATAGCTGGCTTTAAAACCGTCAATGTTAGCGTTTTTCAGCACTTCCAGTGGCTGGATAGTGTAAGGGGTTAAAGCTTCTGCCTCTGACACAGGAGACCAGGGTTGGAATCTCGGGTTTTCCTGTTCAGTAAGCCAGCACCTATTCAGTAAGGAGACTTTGGGCAAGACTTCCTAACATTGCTACTGCCTATAGAGCGCGCCCTAGTGGCTGCAGCTCTGGGGCTTTCGAGTCCGCCAGGAGAAAAGCACATTATACATGTCTGGATGTCTCATGACTGAGCCCATACCACTATACACACTCTAGATTCTCAGCATAGGCGGCTGTTCTAATGTGCCTATTCACAGCCAATCTCCTCTGTAAAGGAAGGTGTGTAATCTGTGCATTATTCAGAAGATTACAGCGAATGAATTGTATGTGTAGTACGGATAATGAATAGAATATAAGTAGCAAAGAAAAGAGTGGCAGCACCACAGAGTGTGATCAATTTCGTGCTGAAACCGATTCACAATCTGTTTGCAGTAAAGGCAGCCATACGATCCCTCTCTGATCAGATTCGATCAGAGAGGGATCTATCTGTTGGTCTAATCTGATGGCAAATCTACCAGTGTATGGCCACCTTTACCGGGGGCTTCTGCCAGCCCCCTGCAGTCACCCTGCGACCGCGCCGATACTCACGATCTTCTGGTCCCCCGCTGCGGCTAAGTTTTTCCCGGACTGGCCAGTCGATGGCCAAAGCGCCTGTACGGCCGTGCACGTCCTCGTTTGCGTGAACAAGAATGTCCACGGCCGCCAGGTACAGTGGCTATCGACTGGCCAATCGGGGGGGGGGGGGGGCATTGAAACGTAGCCACGGCGGGGACTGGAGGATCCTGAGTACTGGCACAGGGCGACTGCAGGGGGCTGGTAGAAGCCCCATTTGAGTAAAACTGCCCTTTTTATTTTTTTACTAGATTTTAGGTTCCTTTTAAACAACCAAGAAACAGTGAGAAATAAGTTGAGATAAGTGCTTCAGAAAACAGCACTGTAGCCAACAAAGCTTGGTAAGAGAGCTCAGAGAAGCTCTTTTACATAGATAACAACTGAAGTTTGTTAACTCTATCTGTACTGGAAAACAATAAGAGACTATTCTTTGCTACTAATGTTTTATTTCTTAGCTGTGATCTAAATCGTGATCATTATCTGAATTCTTCATCAACCACTGATGTTTAAGGTCCATACACACGTCGGATTTTCATGGACGGGTCGTTTGAACGCCCCGTCGTTCACCCGCTAAATCGGGCGTGTGTACAGACTGTCGTTCGCGTGATAAGACTGAGTTTGAGCGATCCGCCCGGCGGTCTATATACAGTCTATATACAAACTAGGCTTTCATTGGGGGGTATTTTGTACTAAAAAAAATAGTTGTTTTCTATTCATTTTAATGGAGGGGAAAAAAAGGAGGAAAATAAATAAAAAATGCATGATTTCTCAGTTTTTATCGGTTCCAGCTTAAAGGGGTTCTGTGGGGGCTGCTGCAGATAAAAACAGACACTTACCTGGGGCTTCTATCAGCCCCTGTAGCTGTCGTGTCCCACGCCGTCCTCCTCCGACCTGCCGTTTCCTGGCACCGGGCTATTATTCGTCTACCACAGACGAATAATGCGCGCTCTCGTTCGCATCATCGGGAGCTAACTGCGCAGGCGCAGTTTGAAGTTTTCTTGTACTACGCCTGCGCAGTAAGCTTCCGATTACGCGGGCAGAAGCGAGCAAGAATGGCAGATCAGAGGAGAACGGCGTGGGACATTACTGCTACAGGGGGCTGATAGAAGCCCCAGGTAAGTGTGTTTTTTTCTGCAGCTGCCCCCACAGAACTCCTTTAAAAATTAAAAGTGCTACTGTCATAAAAACCATGCAAATTGCTCAAGACCAGTCTTATCACCTGGACGACGGACTGTACACACGCCCGATTTGACGTCCGGACGACTGAACGACGGGGCATCCAAACGACGGGTCGTTTAAAAAAAAAAAAAAAATCAGACTTGTGTATGGGCGTTTAGGCTGGCAGCAACGTGATATGCAGGACATTGTCAGCCATTTTAACTTCACAGAGACCCCCTGCAGTTCTGTTCAATAGACAATGCCTGGAGCTACTCTGACACAAACCTCCTCCCCCCCCTCCCATGATAAAAGCTCAATCTTCTCTTCTGAGTAGTTTCTGGGAACCCTGCCTGCAGCAGTAAATAACAACAGTCTGTTAAGTAAAGTGTCCTAATGTTTGTGTACATTCAGCAAAGCCCTAAACCTAAACATATACATGAAATGTTTTGTTATTTACATTAGAATTGTTTACCAGTTTTCCCAATTACCATGGATAGACAGATGGACTCTGACATCTGCTACCCAAGGGGGAGGGGATAAATAAGATATGGATAAAATATAGTATAGGCTACCTTTTGTCTACTCTCCAGCAATGCCAGGCCTATTTAAAGGGACAGCACTGCTGGACATATCACACTGCACTTCCTGAACAGAAAGAGGACTGCAAGAGATGCATATTACACCAGATTTATGCACAAACTGCTATATGCATAGGTCCAGCCCTTGGTCAAGGGCACACAGGCATGCACTCGGAGTGATGCCACAAGGCAGGCCGGGAACCAACATCACTAGCCTTGAAGTGGAGCAGGTAACCTATGCTTCATGGATACATTGAGAAAAAAATGCTGTTCCGCTTCTTGCTCTGTGGATATCACAGCTTTGTGAGCCACACCCCTCTGCCTGCAGCTAGTGTGCAAATAAACACGGTTGTTTACCTCCAGCAGAGGCCTGGGATTTGTATCAGCTGTAGATTTCAGATAAAGCACCTCAAATCACATCTATTGGATGGGGGAGGGTGGCTGGCCGACATAACAGCACACAGTGGCTCAGCACAGAGCAGACGACTAGAAAAGCAACACCATGGGCCTGTGCTGAGCTGAGATGATCCGCTAGTCTGATCTTGACACATCGAGGATGAGTGGAGGCCACTGTGCACTTGTTAGATTCTCTGTAGAGACGGACCCTCAGCCGGAAACTAACAGCACATGCGCAAGAATGGTTGCACACGTAAGAGCAGTACAGAGCAGCCCATCATCTCTGAAGACTTCCGTAGCCTCCCGCAGTGGCAGAGAGCAATCTCCGATCCATCAGTCGGAGGGGAGTATCGGTTTTGTTTTTGATTTTTTTTATTTGGCTATAGACTCACTTTAAAAGGCATTTTATTAATAAGTATACAGCGAACAGAGGCGCCAAAAGGATAAAATGCACTCAAAGTTTTAAAATGCTAAGGAGGTAGTGGTGGACTTACCTCCTTGAAGCAGATACATAGACTGTCAGATTCAAGAAAGACAAATGTATTGACATACTCCGAATACAATGGCCTCAATTCACTAAGCAGTTTAGACTAGTCTTCAGATGCTTTTTAGACTACTGATGGTCTGGTGAAATGTTTTATGCTGGATACACACGCTGAGATTTCCCGTTCGATTCCCGGGATCGAACAGATCGAATCGATTATTTCCAACATGCTCAATTCGGATTTCGATAGTTTCTGCCGTCGATTTGCATGTTTAGTATGCCAAAATCGACGGCAGAAACGATCGAAATCCCAATCGAGCATGTTGGAAATCATCGATTCGATCCCGGGAATCGAACGGGAAATCTCAACGTGTGTATCCAGCATAAGACCTGTTTTTAGACCTGGTCTAACATTTAGTAATTACACAATTCACAAAGGCAAACAAGGAGTAACCACGCCCACTTCTTCTGACAGAGATTAGACCAGCTGATTTCTTGTTGGTAAAGTAATTCTGTGAGGTATTTTAGATGTGAGGATGGAACCTTTTGAATGAATTATGCAGGAGTTTAATTGTATGCAGAGGAGAGCTCATCACAGGAGAAGGATGTCAGTCATAGCTAGCTACTTGTTTGTGAATTGCATCTTTTGATCCTTTCCCCTGCTTTACCCACCTAATGGTTTATACCAGGTCTAAAACATTTGGTAATAGTGAATCCCCTTTGATGCAACTGACTAAACCATCAGTCGACTAAAAACCATCAGTAGACTAGTCTAAACTGCTTAGTGAATTGAGGCCATAGTTGCACTTTAAAACTTTAGTGAATTTTATCCTTTTGGCACCTCTGTTTGCTGTATACTATACCAGGGTCCACCCCGGGTGTTTTACCCCCCATTTCCTCTGATCTACAGAGAGCGATTTCTTAACCACTTGCCGACCAAGTGATTTCCCATTGATCTGTGCTGGGTGGGCTCTTTAGCCCCCAGCACAGATCGTGTTGCAGGCAGGGCGATCAGACTTCCCCCCTTTTTTCCCCACTAGGGGGATGTCCTGCTGGGGGGTGGGGGGAGGGGGTCTGATCGCCTCCGCTCTGCTGTGCCTTGCGGGGGGGGGGGGGGCTCCTCAAAGCCCCCCTCCGCAGCGCTATTCCCCCCTCCCTCTCCCTGGTTCTGTGGGTGGTGCAGGACGGCGATACGTCCTGTACCGCCTTCAGCCTTTCAGACGGCGGCGATCCCCGGCCTATCAGAGGCCGGGGATCGACTATCTCCTTTAAGACGCTGCTGCAGCGCTATGCAGTGTAAACACAGGGGATTTCTTCCCCGCGTGTTTACATTTCGCCTGCGAGCCGCGATCGGAGGCTCGCAGGCAGTTCACGGAGACACCCTCCGTGAACTGACATGGAATGGCCGCTTTCATGAAAACCCGCAGACAACCAGTTTACGCCAATCAGCGTTAGCTGGTCGTCAAGAGGTTAATCCCAAGTGGGGACAGGTCTTCTCCCTCTACCTGCATCTACAGTGGTTGCCTAGGAAGTAACCCTGGTTTGTGATTATTACTTATCTACATTTTATCATTCTGTACCAGTACGTACTACACTATATTGGGCTCTCGGTGTCCCCTCCTTATATTTTATTAATAAGGTGTGAAAATATAGCCTAGGAGACAACTTAGGAAAAAAAGTGAATCGAATAACGGCTTTAGCATTTTTAAAATGGTATAAAGCACTAGCAAACACAGTATTAATATACATAACCTCTCACATGATTGAAGTTTCCAAGGTACCACATCACAAACATCATAGACCAACTACACACACACCCATTCACTGTCCCTTACCTTGTACAAAGCAAGTTACGTTTCACATTGCATTATTAGTTCCCTAATTTCTGGAGTCAGGTGGTTAGTAGCCTTGGCAGCTTCCGCAATAGCTTTACGGTACACTCCTTTTTTCTTCCGGTTGAACCTCAGTTTGAAAAATTCCGCAAAGGAAGAAAGTTTAGAAACAGACAAACTAGAGGTTGTTGGAGAACCAAACCATGAAACCGTTGCTTCGTGCCATGAGGGATCACCATTCTCCTTTTGGTTCACATTAATACTCAATATACGGGCAGGCCACCAGGGAAAACCATGGACCTTCCCCCATACCACATCTCCCACCGACATAGTTTTTCCATCTACAGTGATGCAATTTGATACGCTTTTAGAATGAAGCCTAACCGTTAGTGGTGGAACGGTTTTCTGCCCATCTTTAGAGGAAGAGACTGAAAGGTCTTCACCAGGCATAAGATCACAAAAATCAATTCCGTTGAGCTCCAGATGAGAGGACTTTGGTTCATCAAGGCTGTCATTGCTGCACAACGACGCGCTGGATGAATCTGCTTTCCTTTTACGGTAATTCATAATTAAATTCAAGTTATGCCCATCCCGGCTGTGTGGAAATCCTTTGAAGTCCTCATCTTCTCCTGAGCTTCCCAAAGAAACATCGTGATAGCTTCTTTCTGTGGAATCGTCCATGTAGTAAGCGGAGGAATCTGTCTCAGACCCTCGACTACTCTGCAATACATTCATCTCGTCGATTAGCTCGGACTTGTAGATGGAAACGCTTTGTCCATCACTAATTCTTTGTGGCTTGAGTCTGATTTTAGGCGGTGGGATTTCCGCACTGGAATGCAATGGCTTGGGTAACTTGAGCTTTGGAATAGAGGCTACCTGACTGTCCACCGATCTATCTACTAAACGCTTGGGAGTTTGATACTGTTCACCGTCCTTCGTCATCTCTTGGTCCCTGCTTCCGTTTTCTTGCGTTTGGCTAGGACAAAACGGCTCAACTGAGCCATGGACACGTGATGGAATCTTAACGACTTCCCCTTTGCCTTGCGGCGTACTGTAAGAAATCTTTATTACTGGACTTCTATGTACCAAGTCTTTTGAGGGACTTACACGTAACAAGTCTCTAGAGGCACTATTAGGTCTTTCCCTCCTTTCCTCCGTCTTTCTGTCTTCCTGGTCATATTCCGTTTTATGTCTTTCCTTATCCTCACTCTGTTTTCTGCCGTTTCTAGTGTTGTGTTGACCTTTTGGGGCGTCCTCTGTATTTAATGTGTTTTTGCATTTCTCACAAAGGACTTGCCTAGGCCGCAGCCTTATTGTGCTCATTATAAGCCTCCCGGGATCCCTGTTCCTCGACATTCGTCTTTTTGTCCTTTTAATACTGCGTGGGGGAGGCTGAGGCACCCACTGATTGTATGAGTGTCTTATCCACAGAGGAGGAGGAAAAGGAGCGCCTTCAAAGTACGGAGGGTAGGAAGGAGCAGAACCGGGAGGCGGAAGGAGTGGAGAGACTTGATCTGTGTTACTTTTCACGGGGAGTTCAGTGTCTTGAATTGGGGTTTCCGACAAAGGGTGGGAAAAATTGGCATCTGTAGGAATACTGTTACAGGAACCATTAGGAGTGTCTTCATTTTTTGGAACAGACGGTGGTGGCATGCAGAACAACCCAGACCTAGTGACAAGAGAAACAAAGTTACTTAAGACCCATCAATAACAGGCACAGTTTCTCATTTCACTCAAGTACACATGAAACGTTTTTGCATTCAGATAATTTCGGTCATGTCCAATATTACTTTCGATCATTTTACTGCTTGATTTCTCATAGAAGGCAATGGAAATAAGAAAAGATTAGAGAATTGAGCAGGAAATGGAGCGGAAAAATTAATCGAAAATCGATCGAACGGCAGAATCGACCGGAAAAAAAAAACGCATTATATGTACCTAGCATAAGGACCAGAGATTGGTATTGGACATGGGACCCACTTGCAACTGCATACCGCAATTTGGAAGCAAACCTGTAACATTGCTATATCTTATGCTTCGTCTGATGCCAGTAAAGCCATATTATTGGGCTGCAAATAAATGTTTTTGAGAGAAAATGAAGTACCTGGATCCCACCTACACAGTGCCCTCAGCAAGATATAAAAGTGAAGGAGGTTGCGGCTGTCAGTCAGGAGCATCAAGGGCCATCTCCCTACTGACAACAGTATAACACTTTTTTTTTCTTTTACCCAAGCTTCAGGTGTACATGAAGCATATTTGAGGAGCATTACTGAAGACATCACAAGGCTTATTTAAAGGGAACCTAAACTGAGAAGGATATGGATTTTTCCTTTTAAAATAATACCAGTTGGCTGACTCTCCTGCAGTCAGATACTCACCTAAGGAGAGGGAAGGTTCTGAGTCCTAATGAGCCATCCCTCTTCTCTCCCAGTGCCCTCAGGATCCTCCGTTCAAATCCCCCGCTGCGGGGGATTACGGAAGTCTTCGGGAGCTGAGTCCTCCCGAAGATAGGCGGCTCCATACTGTGCACGCGCCAGTGCGTTAAAGAGGGCGCTCGCGCATGCGCAGTATGGAGCGGCCCGTCTTCCGGAGCCCGAGTGCTCCCGAAAACTTCCGAAACCTCTCTTCGGCGGCGGAAGTGGCAGTATTTGACCGAGCGGGACTGGGCACTGGCCATACACTGGTCGATTTGCCATCAGATCGACCAACAGATACATCCCTCTCTGATCGAATCTGATCAGAGAGGGATCGTATGGCTGCCTTTACTGCAAACAGATTGTGAATTGATTTCAGTATGAAACCGATCACCATGTGTGAAGCTGCCGCTGCCCCCCCTGCATACATTTCCTGCTCCGGCCGGCGCGTGTCCCTTGGTCTCTGCTGTCTTCTTCTCCGCTAGGCTCTGAGTCCAGCAGGTTTCACTTCCTGTCTGGGGAAGTTTAAACAGTAGAGGGCGCTCTACTGTTTAAACTTCTTGCCGGTACAGGAAGAAGTGAAGCCTGCCGGACTCAGAGCCCAGGAGAGAAGAAGACAGCGGTGACACGCGCCGGCGGAGCAGGTTATGCATTGCGTCGGTCATTCGAACGCCACTATCGACGCACTCCCGACCCACCGGAGATCGATCAAAATCTTCCGCACGGACGGCTCGATGGGAACGATTGATTTTGGATGGAAATCGATCGTTCTGTCAGCGTTTGCGCAGCGATTTCACAGCAGATTCAATCACAGTGATCGAATCTGCTGTATATCAGCGGCAAATAGATAGGTGTATGGGCCCCTTTACAGTCAAATTGAGAATTTCTGACCGATCCGATCTTATTGTGATTAATTTTATATAGAAGTGATTGGAAAATCGATCAGAAAAAGAACCAAATCAGACTGGACCTGTTAGGAATGATCGATTCGGCCTTTTATCTGATGGGAAATTGCATGGTGTGTACCAGGCATAAGAGAGCCATAATCATGGAGCCAGGGCATATTACAGAACAACGTTCTAACAACATCTCAGTTATACCGGTTTGATGATGTCACAGACGCAAGAGCAACAGACTCGTTCAGCAGCACAGAAGTCGACAAAGAAAACATTCTAACTGCAAACGCAATGTCAGTGGGAGACCCAACCCTTTGTTTCTGATTTATATCTATAGTAAATAGATAACAGTTCCAGTACAGTACAGCAAAAAGCTCTGGGTGCAAATGCTCCTCTGTCCAGCTGACTCCTTCATTGTCTCTTCAGCAGCCATGGAGGCTAATTGACTAAACACACAGGAGAAGGGCAAGAGCTGATGACTTGAGAGCAGCGTGGTGTCCCCCTCCCCCAACTTCAACAGAGGAAAGCTTATATAGATTCATTAAAGCCGATTATACCCACGGCCTTGCCAGCTGCCCTTTCGCGTCCCTCTTCGGCCCAAACGCCTCTGTTCCAGCGCAAAGCCGGCCTAAAAGTTCTGTGCCAGGAAGTAAATGTAATCATTGTCTTCTCTGAAAGGAAAAAGGGCAAATGTAAGGAGTCTCGGAGCGGAGCAGCCATTGCTGAAAACAAGCAGCCTATGACGAGCGTCTTCAGCAAATCTAGCCTGGTCCTGACAGTTCCTTCACCACCCTATAAGGGAAAACGCAGTGCAGGTGTAATGTCTGATTGCACTGCCCGGAAGCTCCTCCCACACTGAGTAGCACGTATGCTCAGTGTGAAGTTAATGATGCTGCTGGAGGTAAAATACTAAATATCTCCGCTCCCACACCTCACTCCCCAAATTTTCAGGGTAGGGAGGGGACCCCCATAACGACCTCTATGCCATATTGCAGCCCCCGAGACCCTCTGGTTCAGGAGATAGATTACAGAAACCTATCTCCTGAACCAGAGGGTCTAGGGGGCTACAATATGGCATTGAGGTCGTTATGGGGGTCCCCTCCCTACCCTGAAAAATTTGGGGATTGTAAGAGGTGTGGGAGCGGAGATATTTAGTATTTTACCTCCAGCAGCATCATTCAATAGAAAATGTGGCCGCACAGTCTCCTACTGCGCATGCGGGGCAGCGCAAATCAACAGGCAGCGTAATCAGACACAACACCGGCATGCAACAATGAGTATATCCTCCAGCATGGTGGCGTAGTGGTTAGCACTCTCGCCTCGTAGCGCTGGCTCCCCAGTTATAATCCAGCCATGGCACTATCTGCACAAAGTTTGTATGTTCTCCCCACTTAAGAATATCATGCTGGGAATACACCGGTCGTTTTTGCGGCAGATAGATGGTTAGATTATTTCCGACACGTCCATTCTCCCGTTCGATTGTTTTGCCGCTCGATACCTGATAGAGGTGAATGGAAAAAAAAGATAAGAAAAACGAGCGAAAGATCAGGGAGTCTAGCGGCAAAAACGACCCGAGTATTCCCAGCATTAGATGCACCAGCAGAAAACTTCAGCAGTCCTAGTCAGTCTGCTACTTTAAAATACATTAAAGGGAAACTGAAGTAAGAGGTATACGGAGGCTGCCATATTTATTTCCTTTTAATCAATACCAGTTGCCTGGCAGCCCTGCTGGTCCATTTCTCTGCAGTAGTATCTGAATAACACCAGAAACAAGCATGCAGCTAGTCTTGTCAGATCTGACATTAATGTCAGAAACACCTGATCTGCTGCATGCTTGTTCAGGGGTTATGGCTAATAGTATTAGAGGCAGAGGATCAGCAGGAGGGCCTGGCAACTGGCATTGCTTAGATGGAAATAAATATGGCAGCCTCCATATCCCTCTCACTTCAGTTGTCCTTTAAATTAGTAACTTGCTCATTTTTCAAAGGCTGTACCAGAGGCTAAAGCAACAGATGGCAGAAAAAGGAGGTGTCAAACAGTAAAAAGCAGTTTAATTCAGTATTCATCAATGTAACAAGAGACTCCACTTGCTAAGGAAAGCTTGTTGTGCTCAGCCTCACTGGGATCAGGACTGAGGAGACACCCTAGTTAAATGCTTGATTTAGAACAGGGGTCCCCAAACTTTTTTGGCCAAGGGCCGGGTCAAAATACTTCAGACTGCTGGAGGGTCGGAACACACAAAAAATGATGTTGAAAAACATTATATTGAATCTAGTTATTGATTCCTCCCAATCATGCCTGGAGGAGACCTCCCAGCAGCAGCCATTCAGTCATGCGGCGCCCGAAGAATGTCTTTGTGCACCAGACAGTGAAGCATACCCAGGTGACAGCCTGCCGTCCAGTTGGAAAGCAATGTCACCTGAAGCAGAATTGGATTGGAAGCTAGCGAATGACTGCTCACTGGCTTCTACAGTATGTGGATGGGTGGCGCCAGCACTGCTATTCTGTATACGGGCCGCCAATATTTAATGGTGCAGTGGGCCACATCTATAAGTTATACTTTTTGTGTTTGGGGGCCAATGAAAAAGCCTCGGGGGAAGAGGGGACGCATTCGGCCTGTGGGCCGTAGTTTGAGGACCGCTGCTTTGGAAAAACCTCTGTTGCATTACATAGTAGATCAGGGCTTGATTGGCAGTTTATGAGCCTGTAGATACAAAACAATCCAATGTATTTATCCCCACCCATCCCATACACACAACACCTCTACACCACACCCATTACACTCCACATATACAGTATATTCTCAAGTGTCAAGAAATGTAGGTCTGGCTTGCTAATGGAAAATATGGGGGTCATCTTATGGGCGAGTGAGACCTAAATCTCTGACTTACAGACTCTCTACCTATGTAAGTGTCTGCAGCAAAACACAAACCTACTCCAATGCCGGGTTCTCTGCTTCACACCCCACTGTAGCCGGTTAGCTGGAATTAGCATCCCTCTGCAGGCTACTGATGTCACATGACATGCATCAGGAGCTGGAGGGGCGTGGCTGCAGTGAAGAGGAGATGTGAGGACCAGGCACTGGAGTAGGCATGTGTACTGTGCTACTCATTTGTACAAGGGGGAGAGAGGCAGGCCTCCCTTAGCCACTGGGCTAAAATATATATTACCCAAGACTACTGGGTGGGTGCGGAACAGGTCCTCTCCTCCTCCTCACTCTAGCTGGTTAGCTTGAATTAGCATCCCTCTGCAGGCTACTGATGTCACATGACACGCATCAGGAGCTGGAGGGGCGCAGCTGCAGTGAAGAGGAGATGTGAGGACCAGGCAATGGAGTAGGCATGTGTACTGTGCTACTCATTTGTACAAGGGGGAGAGAGGTAGGCCGCCCTTCTTAGCCACTGGACTAAAGTGTATATTAGCCAAGACTACTGGGTGGGGGTGGAACAGATAATGGCTACACTACTTACTGGGTGTGTGTGTGTGTGTGTGTGTGTGTGTGTGTGTGTGTGTGTGTGTGTGTGTGTGTGTGTGTGTGTGTGTGGGGTGGGGGGGGGGGGGGGGGGGGGGGGGGTTGTCAGATAATGGCTGCACTCAAACATTGTGGTTGCCGTCATGGATATACAGTAATCTTTGATTTTCTCTGTATTAAAATGTATCATGACTTTTAAAAGAAGCCAGGTGGGGCGAGATAAGAGAATGCAGGGCCGGTGCTTCTGTGCTCAACTCTACTTACAGCATAGGAGGAGGGGAGCTGATAAATGCCGGGTGCTCACCAAAACTAGCCGGGCGGTGCACCTGGCTAAAAGAGCCTGGGAAGAACACTGGGCTTAAACTGTGAGAGGCAGAGGATCAGCAGGACCGCCAGGTATTTTGCATAGTTTAAAAAGGAAATAAATATGTCCGCCTCCCTATTCCTTTACTTTAGTTGTGTTTTAATGGTGGCAAATGGCAGAGGTTGTAACCGCAAGTGCGCAAGCGCTGGACACGCAGTGCAGTTACCGAGCAACAAGAAAAGTTTTACATAAGTAGCAGGTGGCTGCCACTACACTGCCTGTGCCCGGGGCAGGGGCGCAAATAGAGAGGAGCAGCACCTGCATTTGCAGGGGGGGCAGAGCTGTAAGATTGTAGTTACACCACTGGCCCAGGACCTACATGCACTCGACAGATTCACATGGGCAGCTGACAAGCAACAGATGCACCATCTGCCCACATTGCAGAGACCTAAAAACAATTCCAAAGCGGACTGCCAGTCCCCAGTGCTTTGTGGGCACAGAAGACCAGGGATGCCGCTAAAGACTGTTTGGTGAAATGATCACACATGACTATTCCAGCCATCACAAGTCATGTGTCTGAACAGAGCTTTAACCGGTCCTCCTGACTATTGCTGCATCTGGTGGGAATCAGAACAGCAGAGATATTGCTTACAACCACCATCACTGCTCATTGTTTAGGAGAGCATAAAGCTGTTGCTTCCAGCGCTGGAGGAACGTATTTGGCTGACAGTTTGGAGCTATTAGTTTCATCAGCAGAGCTGTCAGCACACTGCAGTGCAGTATATTTCTGGCAAGAGCCAACAATTACTCCGCCAGCAGTACTTCCTCCTTAAAGAGAACCGGTTTCAAAAATAAAAAAAAGGAAAGATAAAAAAAGGAACAGTTTTGGTGGGGGGTTAATAACACCAGCAAGTAAGCTATATTGGGCTGAGGCTATTGGGCACCAGGGAAGCTACATGTAGGGATGGCGGGCTAGAATTAATGTACAGTCCCTATTGCCGGGAAGACACGATGCGTTTTTTGCGTTCGTTTTTGCCGTCGTTTTCGCTTTAGATAGATTCTACTCTCGATTCCTTATCTTTTCTTATCAATTACATTTACTTGAATGAGGAGAATCGAAACGAAAGTAGAATCGACCAGATCCGACAGGTTGGAATTTATCTATCGAACCCATCTATCTAAAGTAAAAACTTAACGTGTATTCCCAGCATATCTCTTCCTTTAAAGCGGTATCGTCACCATAAAGATCAAATTTCAACAGCAACTAGTCTGAGTGTATTAAATGACAAAGATGCTAATCCTGCATTCAAAGCTTTCAAAACTTTTTCTGCTGTTATGATTTGAAGTTATCGCATACTTAAAGCGGACCCAAACCAAACATCTTTTTTAATTAAAAAATATTTAGTTGCACCGCTCTGACACATACAAAGATAAATAAACACTCCTTCAAGCCTATGAGCATTTCAGTGCCTGCTTTTCAGCCTTTTCTTTTCACAACTAGGGTTATACTGGGGGCAGCCATTAGCAATTCCTCCTTTGCCGGACACCTCCTACTCCACCAGTTTGCTGGATTCTGTCCTGGCAATATGTAAGGAAGGGAGGGGTTCCTACAATAAATGTAAAATATTTTAGATTTATCATCATGCAGCTGAAAAAAGGCTGCTATTTATTATTATAATTTAGACAATAGATTTTAATGCTGAAATCTTGTATTTTTAATTTGGGTCCACTTTAACCTCCTTGGCGGTAACCCCGTTTGTGACACGGGGTAAGTCGCCGGAGGGTGCCGCTCAGGCCCTGCTGGGCCGATTTACATAATTTTTTTTTTTATTTTTGCTACACACAGCTAGCACTTTGCTAGCTGCGTGTGCATAACGATCGCCACCGCTACCCACCGATCCGCCCCCCCAGACCCCTTTCGCTGCCTGGCCAATTAGTGCCAGGCAGCACTGAGGGGTGGATCGGAGCACCTGCTGACGTCACGACGTCGGTGACGTCATCGCGATCAGGGAAGCCCATACAGGGAATCCCGTTCAGAACGTGATTCCCTGCAGGGTAAAAGCGCCGGCGGCGATCAGAGGAGTGGGAGGGATAGCGAAGGGAGGGGGGGAAGCATGTAGCTAGCGCTAGGCTAGCTACATGCTTAAAAAAAAAAAATTAAAAACTGCTGCGCTGCCCCCTGGCGGATTTATTGTACCGCCAGGGAGGTTAAGGAGCCCTGGCCCTTTAGTAGTCAGTGCCAAACAGTTGCATGCTGGGGGGTTTTTATCTATAATATATTCCTCCTCTTCCATTTATTTCCCTGCCTAGCTGCTTATCTGAAACATGATCCTATGCTCATTTGTGTTTACAAGCAAAGCCGAGGTGACTCAGCGATTGGAGGAGAAAAGGGGGGAAAAAAAAGTAAAGCGCAGAAATGACATCAGGATTTAGCCTACACTGTGGGCAAAAGACATGGTTCAGGAACAGAATTCTTTTCATTTACTATAATTTACTATATAACATTCACTGAAATCAAAAAGTGGACAGTACATTATGTAAGTAGATCAAGTATCTTTATCTACTTGTATATGTGCTTTTTTCCCCTGGCATAGTATGGCTAAAGGTGCGTACACACGCACTACGGCCGCCAACGACTGGTCCGTCAGACCCTCCCGCTGGGTACACTTTCAGGCGACAGTAGCGCACGTGTACGCACTGTCGGCGGACTGATAAGGCTGTTTCTGAACGATCCCTCTCACTTCAGTGAGCTTTAAACATACAAGACCAAAGTGACACAAAGGCTGTGTAATCAATATGCTTTGTGCCCTCATCCTCCTCCACTGAATGGAGGGGTCTGTAAAGCGCAAATCCAGCGCCAACACCTCAGCCCGTCTCAGGAGAGTGCACGCTGCGCCACAACTAGATAATACGGTGCTAAATGAAGCTACACAGAGACCGGGGAGACACGCTCTGCATCTCTGAAGCCTTGCTGAACCATGCGGTACATGTGCCCACGAGGGCATTTATGCTGGCTCAGGAGGGACTTAAACCCTTCGCAGCCAATTCATTAATCTCTTGCTTGAGATTAAAAGGAAAAAAAAGAAAAAAAAAAGTAGTTATAAACAAATCTGTATCAGTCGTTTTATTGAATAAAAAGCTAAACACAAATGTGGAAAGCATCAATATAGTTTTGTCATACTTCAAATAAAGGTGCAGAGGACTTGAGATTATGTTGCTCACAAAAGGAGGTTCTTAAAGCGGGATTGTCACCATAAAAATCAAATTTCAACAGCAACTGGTCTGAGTGTATTAATTCATAAAGATGCTAATCCTGCATTCAAAATGTTCAAAATTTTTTGTGCTGTTACGGTTTGGAGTTATCACATACCTTAGGAGCACTGGCCCTTTAAGTGCCATTGCCAAACAGTGGCATGCTGGGGGTCTTTTTATCTATAATGTATTCCTCCTCTCCCTTTTATTTTCCCCTGCTTCTAATGACATAAGACAGCGCACTTCCTAGTATAGACCTCAGTGGGAGTGTCTGAAGACTCTGGGAGGAGGGCCGGCAACAAATACACAATTAACAAGAGGAGAAAAAAGTGAGGGAGGAAATGATGTCAGGAGGTCAAAGGTAACAAAGATGGAAACTGCCTAGAATAGGATTCTCTGCTTTTCCTTTATCAAATTCACAGGATTTATAATGTGGACAGCGCAATACATCTGTTATGTAAGCAGAACTAGTATTTATCTACTTATATATGTGTTTTTTATTTCTAGATTAGCATGGGTGTCACTTGTTCTTTAAAGAGAAACTAATGAAAATAAAGTAATTAACTTGATTGCTTTTTTCGTTTACAATATTTATTCCGAAGGCAGTGAAAAGAATACCTGGTCTCCCAGAATACTCAGAGGGGAGAAAAAAAAATCATAGCTAAACAGCCTAGGCTAAGCATCACTGGAGAGGGTGGGGCCACATTCCAATATAAAACAATATATAGATAAAGGAAATGTTTCTGATGTTGAAACCAGCTCATACACACTTGCATCTTTACAAACTGCGTCCTGGCATGTGCCCGACGTGCCAACCGATCGTTAGTAATGGTACGTGTCAATCCTTTCCCAATGGCTGTTATTTTCCACCACAGCTCACTCCCACTTGTTTATTCCCCTCATTCTCCAAAGGCCACAAAAAGCTGCTTGGCAAGGAACCGAGCACCATGTCTGTACAGTAACCATGCGTCCAAAAAGATCACGATTGTTTTCGGCAATAAAAGTTTGCAATTAGCCTACAGCCTGTGTCAGATGAAAGGCTGCACTTTGCACTTGTTCGGCCTCCCATTTGACGGCTACAAATACGTTTCGGCTTGGAACCCGAGGTGAGAGTGATATGGAGGCTGCCATATTTATTTCCTTTTTAACAATACCAGTTACCCGGCAGTCCTCCTAATCCTGTGTCTCTAATGCATTTAGCCATAGCCCCTGAACTAGCATATGCAGATCGGGTACTCAGGTGGCTGGATATTGTAATGGTTAAGGGCTCTGACTGACACAGGAGACCAGGGTTCCTCTTCCTATTCAGTAAGCCAGCTCCTTTTCAGTAGGAGACCTTGGGCAAGATTCCCTAACACTGCTACTGCCAATAGAGCACGTCCTAGTGGCTGCAGCTCTGGCGCTTTGGGTCTGCCAGGAGATAAGCGCGATATAAATGTTCTGTGTTTGTTACTTTGACTCAGGATTTACCAAATTAGTTATATGCTTGTTCCAGGGTTTTGACTCAGACACTACGTATCCCAGGAGATCAACAGAAAATAAATATGGCAGCCTTCATATCACTCCCACCTAGGGTTCCCTTTAAAGTGGACCTGAACTTTTGCACAGGACAGAAGAACACAGAAATGCACCCTGTATGTATTTAGAGACTTTAGCCTGTCTAATTACCCCTCATCTGTGACTAATCACACCTGTAATTTGATCTCTCCCCTGTGTCAGTTAACTGCCACAGTAGAGAGGTTAATTGGAAAGCACTGGATGTTAACCCTATGTCTGCTTCTGTGAAAGCAGGAAGTAGACACTGCAGATTTACTGTAGGATATGTATCAGCTGTAACAAATGTTTTTCTTTAAAGGTTATTACTGTATGTTGTTCAGGTCCACTTTAATTGGGTACACTTTAAGTTAGCCAACAAATGGCATCATCCAGATTCAAAACTTCCTGTTTCAACTTATGGCTAACAGGGTACACTTCTCTACTGGTTAGTAAACAAAGTTCTTTTAACAGAGTGTAGGCATTACAGTAACAAACGTCTGAATAGCCTTCCAGGACGTCAAGTGCTACAAAAGCTACCAGCGGCACAAGAGTTGCACTCGATTTCCAACCAGATTGCTACTGCAATCCCACCTAAATCAAGTTGCGCAAGCTGGTAAGACAATCTATAATCCTCAACCGATTTTTACTCAGTGAAATATCAGCTGCTTGCTAGATTCAAGCTTACATCTCAAGCCAGAGCTTGAGGTCATTGTTCAGCTTATTTGCTGTGTTTGTTTACATTGTGATAGCTACCAAGTTTCTACACTGACGGCTACAGCGCTTCCAACAAAACATCGCCTATCGCCAAGTCGGTAACTGGGATTTCATAACACAAAGCCTATATGTGCCAGTGTAAGCACACAGAGGTGTCCTGATTCACAGGTCTACGATACAGGCCTATAAAAACAGGTCTGTCAGTCTCACCGGTCCGCGACACACCCGAAAGTCAAGCAGGTATAAACATGAATATCAAATGACGACTGAGGAAATGACTGAAAACTTACAGGGTTGCCACTGGAACAGAGACTATCGCACCTATGTGACTATCTACCCCTTAGAGACCACAAGGCATTGCAAGAACAATACCCAAGACTATATAGGATGAGGGTGTAACCAAGGCGACACGCAGTCCAGAAGCAAATTAGTGGGAAGTACAAGGAAAGGGTTAAAGGGAACCAGAGGAGAGAGTCATGTTGAGGCTGCCATGATTATTTCCTTTTAGACAATACCAGTTGCCTGGCAGTCCTGCTGGTCTTTCAGGCCAGTAGCATCTGAATGACCTACCTAATACATGCATGCAGGTAATCTTGTCAGAAACATCTGATCTGCATGCTTGTTCAGAGGCTATGGCTAAAAAAAGTGTTAGAAGCAGAGTATCAGTAAGATAGCCAGGCAATCTGCATAGTTTAAAAGGAAATAAATATGGCAGCCTCCAATAGGTCTCTCACCTCGGAGCCGATCACATCACTGGCTGCCCAAGTGGAGTACTCCAGGTGATCCCGCAGCACAGGCTGGTCAGGTTGATTACCCCAGGTGACCCCACAGCGCCGCCTGCCCAAGGTGGATTACCCCTGGTGATCCCACAACACTGGCTGCCCAGGTTAATTGCACCAGGTGATTCCGCAGCTCTGGCTGCCCAGGTGATCCCACAGCACTGCCTGCTCAGGTGGATTACCTCTGGTGATCCCACAACACTGGCTGCCCAGGTGGATTACCCCAGGTGATCCTGCAGCACTGCCTGCCCAGGTGATCCCACAACACTGGTTGCCCAGGTGGATTACCCCAGGTGATCCCACAGCGCTGCCTGCCCAGGTGATCCCACAGCGCTGCCTGCCCAGGTGGATTACCCCAGGTGATCCCACAGCGCTGCCTGCCCAGGTGATCCCACAGCGCTGCCTGCCCAGGTGATCCCACAGCGCTGCCTGCCCAGGTGATCCCACAGCGCTGCCTGCCCAGGTGATCCCACAGCGCTGCCTGCCCAGGTGGATTACCCCTGGTGATCCCACAACACTGGCTGCCCAGGTGATTACCCCAGGTGATCCCACAGCACTGCCTGCCCAGGTGATCCCACAGCACTGCCTGCCCAGGTGATCCCACAGCACTGCCTGTCCAGGTGATCCCACAGCACTGCCTGTCCAGGTGATCCCACAGCACTGCCTGTCCAGGTGATCCCACAGCACTGCCTGTCCAGGTGATCCCACAGCACTGCCTGTCCAGGTGATCCCACAGCACTGCCTGTCCAGGTGATCCCACAGCACTGCCTGTCCAGGTGATCCCACAGCACTGCCTGTCCAGGTGATCCCACAGCACTGCCTGCCCAGGTGATCCCACAGCACTGCCTGCCCAGGTGATCCCACAGCACTGCCTGCCCAGGTGATCCCACAGCACTGCCTGCCCAGGTGGATTACCCCAGGTGATCCCACAGCACTGCCTGCCCAGGTGGATTACCCCTCGCGATCCCACAGCACTGCCTGCCCAGGTGGATTACCCCAAGTGATCCCACAGCAGTGCCTGCCCAGGTGGATTACCCCAGGTGATCCCACAGCACTGCCTGCCCAGGTGATCCCACAGCACTGCCTGCCCAGGTGATCCCACAGCACTGCCTGCCCAGGTGATCCCACAGCACTGCCTGCCCAGGTGATCCCACAGCACTGCCTGCCCAGGTGATCCCACAGCACTGCCTGCCCAGGTGATCCCACAGCACTGCCTGCCCAGGTGATCCCACAGCACTGCCTGCCCAGGTGATCCCACAACATTGCCTGCCCAGGTGATCCCACACACACTGCCTGCCCAGGTGATCCCACACACACTGCCTGCCCAGGTGATCCCACACACACTGCCTGCCCAGGTGATCCCACACACACTGCCTGCCCAGGTGATCCCACACACACTGCCTGCCCAGGTGATCCCACACACACTGCCTGCCCAGGTGATCCCACACACACTGCCTGCCCAGGTGATCCCACACACACTGCCTGCCCAGGTGATCCCACACACACTGCCTGCCCAGGTGATCCCACATGCAAGTGATCCCACAACACTGCCTGCCCAGGTGATCCCACACACACTGCCTGCCCAGGTGATCCCACACACACTGCCTGCCCAGGTGATCCCACACACACTGCCTGCCCAGGTGATCCCACACACACTGCCTGCCCAGGTGATCCCACACACACTGCCTGCCCAGGTGGATTACCCCTCGCGATCCCACAGCACTGCCTGCCCAGGTGGATTACCCCAGGTGATCCCATAGCAATGCCTGGCCTGCCCAGATGGATTACCCCAAGTGATCCCACAGCAGTGCCTGCCCAGATGGATTACGGTTACCCCAGGTGATCCCACAGCACTGCCTGCCCAGGTGGATTACCCCAGGTGATCCCATAGCAGTGCCTGCCCAGGTTGATTACCCCAGGTGATACCACAGCAGTGCCTGCCCAGGTGGATTACCCCAGGTGATCCCATAGCAGTGCCTGCCCAGGTGGATTACCCCAGGTGATCCCATAGCAGTGCCTGTCCAGGTGATCCCACAGCACTGGCTGCCCAGGTGGATTACCCCAGGTGATCCCACAGCACTGGCTGCCCAGGTGGATTACCCCAGGTGATCCCACAACAGTGGCTGCCCAGGTGGATTACCCCAGGTGATCCCACAACACTGGCTGCCCAGGTGGATTACCCCAGGTGATCCCACAACACTGGCTGCCCAGGTGGATTACCCCAGGTGATCCCACAACACTGGCTGCCCAGGTGGATTACCCCAGGTGATCCCACAACACTGGCTGCCCAGGTGGATTACCCCAGGTGATCCCACAACACTGGCTGCCCAGGTGGATTACCCCAGGTGATCCCACAACACTGGCTGCCCAGGTGGATTACCCCAGGTGATCCCACAACACTGGCTGCCCAGGTGGATTACTCCAGGTGATCCCACAACACTGGCTGCCCAGGTGGATTACTCCAGGTGATCCCACAGAAGTGCCTGCCCAGGTGAGCTCATGTGCTATGTGGGATCTACTCACTTGTTACTGCAGTCCAGCAGGATCCCGCTGTAGGACTTCTCCCCGCAGTTCAGGGTCACCACCAGGGTGCCGTTCACCATCTGCTCCACCAGGACTGGCACCAGCGAGCCGACCCGCAGCTCCTGCCCGTCCTCGGCCTCCATGCCCGCTCCGGCGGCTTCCGGATGCCAGCTCTGATCCCTTGCCAAGGGCCTATGGAGTGTGCAGCGCCCCCCACCGCCCCTGACTCTTCCGTCTGACCTCCGGCTGCACCGACCGCCCCCTACTCCGCCGCTGCCCCGCCCCCTGCACGCTCCTTCTCCTCCTCCCACCGGCTATTGTGACGTCACAAAGCCAGCTGTCCTCCCGTGACGTCACAAGTCCATGCTGCACACTCCCGTGTCAGATCCAGAGATCCGGAAGTGAGGGGAGAAGTAACAAGCCGATAACTCCAGCCAGCTGCCACTCACATGCCATTATTCTGTATTTCTGAGAAAAAGGATCATTTTTGTTAGGATTCCATCTGCACATGGCTTATGCTACACTTTGCTGGCTGGGAATATTTTCAAAGAAGTGAAGTTCAGCAGTAGATCTCTGATCAGTTGATCCATTCATGGAACCTTTTTTTTATCATTTTTTTTTTACAAATTAGTTAAAAAGTATAATTTTTGCAACATCTTTATTTTATTAATATTAATATTATTTTACTAGCCATGTATTTCTTTTGATCAATATTGTACAGAAGTGATTTTCTTTGCAGTGATTTTTGCAAAATCTGTTTGGTGAAGTTAGCTGAAGCAGATCTGAACTTAGAATGTCTTCCATAGCTCCGAACAGTCCCTCTTTGGGAGCCTTGTCCCTCTGTCCTTCTTTCCTCCTCATGTGTCCCTCTTTCAGGACTTTGTCCCTCTTTCTATGTAAATATATATATTTCTCTAATGAAAAATGTTTTTGATTGACTCTAAACTTTATTTTAGGGGTGGGACGGCGAATCCACGAATCCCTCGAATATTGAGAAATATTCGAGATTCGTGGATTCGAATCCCAACGCCATTTCCCCTCTCACGAATCCGCCGAATCCCGCTGCATCCCCGCGCGCAACCGCCGATCCGCCGCTCGTCCTCTTCCGAACCCCCCCGCGCCTCCTTCGCTCGCCCCATGCATAGATGTGAGCATCGGCACACCTAAAACCTGTCCTGGATTCTCTACCTGCCACCAGCGCAGAGCCGCAGACCCGCAGACCTCTTGTTTCCTCCTCTGTTCCCTCTAGTAACCGCCCGGCGCTTCAGTGATGACGCGTATGCAAATGCCGATCACTAGGGGGAACAGAGGAGGAAGCAAGAGGTCTGCGGCTCTGCGCTGGCGGCAGGTAGGGAATCCAGGGCAGGTGTTAGGTGAGCCAATGCTCACATCTATGCAAGGGGCGAGCGGAGGAGGCGCGGGGGGGGTCGGAAGAGGACGAGCGGGGGATCGGTGATTGCGCTGGGATGCAGTGGGATTCGGTGCTGGATCCCCTTGTTAGGTGAGCCGATGCTATTTTTTTCTATGTAGGGGGTGAGCAGAGGAGGCGCACAGAGGGAGGGGTACCCTGGCTAGCTATACTGAGGGTCCCTATACCTAACTAGCTACACTGAATGCGCCTATACCTAACTAACTACACTGAATGCCCCTATAACTAACTAGCTATACTGAGGGTCCCTATACCTAACTAGCTACACTGAATGCCCCTATACCTAACTAGCTATACTGAGGGTCCCTATACCAAACTAGCTATACTGAGGGTCCCTATACCAAACTAGCTATACTGAGGGTCCCTATACCTAACTAGCTACACTGAATGCCCCTATACCTAACTAGCTATACTGAGGGTCCCTATACCTAACTAGCTACACTAAATGCCCCTATACCTAACTAGCTATACTGAGGGTCCCTATACCTAACTAGCTACACTGAATTCCCCTATACCTAACTAGCTATACTGAGGGCCCCTATACCAAACTAGCTATACTGAATCCCCTTATACCTAGCTATACTGAATGCCCTTTTACCTAACTAGCTATACTGAATGTCCCTATACCTAACTAGCTATACTGAATGCCCCTATACCTAACTAGCTATACTGCATGCCCCTATACCTAACTAGCTATACTGCATGCCCCTATACCTAACTAGCTATACTGAATGCCCTTATATCTAGCTATACTGAATGCCCCTATACCTAGCTATACTGAATGCCCCTATACCTAGCTGTACTGAATTCCCCTATACCTAACTAGCTATACTGAGGGCCCCTATACCTAACTAGCTATACCGAGGGCCCCTATACCTAACTAACTTTACAGAAGGCCCCTATACCTTGCTAGCTATACTAAAGGCCCCTATGCTTTGCTAGCTTTATTAAAGGCATCTATACCTAACTAGCTATACTGAAGGCACCTATACCTAACTAGCTATACTGAAGGCACCTATGCCTAGCTAGCTATACTGAAGGCACCTATGCCTAGCTAGCTATACTGAAGGTACCCAAGCCTAGCTAGCTATACTGAAGGCACCTATGCCTAGCTAGCTATACTGAAGGCACCTTTACCTAGCTACCTATAGTGTGAGCACCTAGCCTGCCTACCTATACTGTGGGCAACTATTCCACGGATCGCAGGATTCGTTAGATTCGGGATTCGAAAGGTTCGAGATGTTCGAGAACCTTTTTAGATTCGGATTCGGATTCGAAGAAATTGTGGATTCGTCCCATCCCTACTTTATTTCCATCCTTTAAATTGATATATTACTAATTGTAAAATGTTAATATGAAGGAAAATGCACCAGGATAGAAAGGACCAGCGTGGTTTGCATTATAAAACAGCATATTTTTCTTATAAAATGTTTATAGTATGCGTGACTAGGGGTGTGATGGGTGCCTGATCAGGGGTGAGGCAGGGGCGTGGCTTAAAGGGATACTGTAGGGGGTCGGGGGAAAATGAGCTGAACTTACCCAGGGCTTCTAATGGTCCCCCCGCAGACATCCTGTGTCCGTGCAGCCAGTCACCGATGCTCCGGCCCCGCCTCCGGTTCACTTCTGGAATTTCTGACTTTAAAGTCAGAAAACTACTGCTCCTGCGTTGCCATGTCCTCGCTCCCGCTGATGTCACCAGGAGTGTACTGCGCAGACACAGACCATACTGGGCCTGCGCTGTGCGCTCTTGATGACATCAGCGGGATCGAGGACACGACAACGCAGGCGCAGTAGTTTTCTGACTTTAAAGTCAGAAATTCCAGAAGTGAACCGGAGGCGGGGCCGGAGCATCGGTGAGTGGCTGCGCGGGCACAGGATGTCTGTGGGGGACCATTAGAAGCCCCGGGTAAGTTCAGCTCATTTTCCCCCGACCCCCCTACAGTATCCCTTTAAGTGTCCCTCTTTCTCATCTCAAAAAGTTGGGAGGTATGTGTCTTCTCTGCTCTAAAAGACAGCATAATAACCTTTAATCAAAAAAACATTTATTTGTTACAGCGGATACGAATCCTGAGGCTGGTAACACAAGGGGCAGAAATGCTAGCGTTGCGTAAAACGCAGCGTTTATACATATAATGTTAGTCAATGGGCTGCATATAAAAAACGCACATGCGGTTTATATGAGTTTGAAAATATCTGTTTTTAAAAACGCTGGTTTTGCTGCATATCTTTCAAAAACGCACATAATGAAAGTCAAGGGCGACGCATTGTAATGCGTCCTGTATGCGTTTTTATATGTGTTTTTGAAAAATATACTATGTTTTCTGATGTTTTTCCCCTTCCTGTTGACTTCCTAGTGATTTACATAAAACACAATAGATAAATGCATACAAAATGCATATGAGTTTTGTCAGGGACAAATCTAGGGGGGGGAGGGGGGGGGAGGGCAGACGGGTCTCTTGCCCCAGGCGCAGTTTGTTGAATACTTAAAAAGGAGGCAAAATTTGGATGGGGAATGGCAGGCGCCAAAACCTGACCTTTAGGCGCCAAAACTGGATGGGGAATGGCAGTTTAGGCGCCAAAACCTGACCTTGCCCCAGGCGCAACTTGGTCTAGATCCATCCCTGAGTTTTGTATATGCGAACCGCAAATGCATTCAAATGCAAGCAAAATGCAAAAAAACACACATGTGCGGGAACAAAAAAAACGCAAAACTCAAACACATACAAAACGCATGAAAAGTGCAATACAAACGCATATGCATAAAAAGTGACGTTTCCCACACTGCTAAGGGCCAGTGCACACCAAAAACCGCTAGCGGAACCTCAAACGCTTAGCATTTTTTGAAGTGATTTATAGAGCGATTCTAGGCATGTGCAAGGCGATTTTGTAAACATGCCTAGCGAGTATTGGAGAGTTTTTGTGTAGCGTTTTCTATATTTTGTTACAGTAGAGCTGTAACTGTACAGGTTCTGTAGCAAACACGCTTGGGAAATCTCTTTTGATCTAGCGCTTTTCAGAGAGATTTTCCACTTTCCTATACTTGGCATTGAGGCTGAATCGCCTCAGAAATCAGCAAAAATTCTGCAGGACCCACGTTTGCATTTGGTGAAAATTGAATCGCTCTGGAATGCAGCAGCTCATTGAAATACATTAGCTAAAGGTTTGAAAACTCCTGTCTAAGAGCCCGTTCAGACTGCACGCGTTTCCAGCCGCGTTTTGGAAACGCGTGCGGGGGGCCCGACACGCACCACATCAGACGATGCATAGAGTGCACTGTCTGATGTTCACACTGCATGCGTTCCGGACCTGTGCGGTCCGGGAACGCATGCTGCACGCAGGTTTTGCAAAAACGCGCGGCTGTCCCATTCACTTTTCAGTGATGGGATCAGCCACGCAACGCATACAAACGCGGATGGCGTGCGTTCGTACGCGTTGCATTCCGCATGCGTGGCCGTCCACATTTTGTAATGTGAACCGCCTCTTAGCCTGAAGGTTTTGAGAGTTGGTAACTGTTGCATTATAGGGCCTGTGCACATGTACCCAAATCAAAAACTGTCCATACCTTGCACAATAGCCAACATTAAATTCTAATGTAAAATCCTGGTTTGTGTTTTTGTATAATCAGGAAGAAGCCTCTCACCTTTTTTAGGTTCACATCAGGTTCCCTTTAATGCTGGGTAGACACGTTGCGTTTTTTCCGTTCGATAGATGCGTTCGATTGATAAATTCCGTCATGTCCGATATTCCACGTTTTACCGCTCGATTTCTCATAGAAGTGAATGGAAAAAAGATAAGAAATACGAGCGGAAGAAAATAGAATCGAGTGAAGAATCGAGCGGAAAAAAACGATCGAGCGGGAAAACCGTATCGTGTGTAGCCAGCATTAGTGCCCATTACCTACAAAGACTTAAACCGCATGTGTTATGTTAACTGCATACATATGCTAATTTCAGCAGTGCTGTTTAGGTGATGAGACCATCTTAATGCCGGGATTATCAGCCTCATAAACACCGACAGCTGGTTTGTAAAGAGTTATGCGCAGTTTACCCAGGAGTTAGCAAAGCAACTGTATCAGGCTCTTTTCACACTATGGGCTTAATTCGCTAAACCGTAATAACTCAAATATCACACCTTATCAAAGATATCACACCTTATCAAAGTTAACACGCCTTATCAGAGTAGCAAAGCGAGCGCTATGAACTTATGCCTGCTAATTGGCAATGGCACTCGTCCTGAGCCACTGCGGGTTCGTAGCGCTCGCTATGCTACTTTGATAAGGTGTGATATCTTTGATAAGGTGTGATATCTTTGATAAGGTGTGATATTTGAGTTATCACGGTTTAGTGAATAAAGCCCTTAGTGTGAAATGAACCTAAGGCCCGGTTCACATTAAAGTAAAAAAAAAAAACGGTTCGTTCCAGGATCGGAAGGGAACGGATCGTAACGGATGGGAACAAATCAAATGATAACCTATGGATGCGTTCACATCCATCCGTTCAAACAGATGTGTTCCGCACGATCTGCTGAATGGATCGCAACTCTGGTTAGCCAGCAATTTTTCTGGACCGCTGAGCCCCGTGGAACGGAAACAGAAGCTGAAGCCCTGCAGTGGGGAAAATGAGAAAACTGAACGTTTCTTCCAGGGCTGCTCATCAGGATTCCGGATATCCGGGTAACCCGGAAATCCGAACTTTTTTACGCTATCCGACCAGATTCGGATTCCGGATACCTGGGCCCAAATCCGGCTAGCTATCTGCGGAAATTTGGCCGCATAACATGGATATCCGCGGATATTGCGGGTATCCGGATCCGAAATACTGTAACTAAGGAGATGACGTCCTGGAGCCAATCAGAGGGCTCCCAGCAGAAGCCCTAGCAACCAATCACAGAGGGGAACCCTGGCCAGCCCCACATGACCTCATTGAGCCAATCAGAGGGCTCCCAGTCGAAGCCCTGGCACCCAATCACAGAAAGGAACACTGGCCAGCCCCCCTGTATAATAAGGAGGGCTGCCATGATGAGACATATCGTCATAGCTTGCTGAATGCTCACTGAGAGACATGCTCCAGTGCTGGTGGCCTAGCAAGGGGGTTGTACACAGTTATAAACCTAAAGCTGTTCAGTAATTAACCCCTTCACTACTATCACTACACTATTGTTAAATCGTTAATTAGCTTGATTGATGTCATAGTGTGACAGTCAGAGTGTGTGCTCCACAGTGATGCTGGGCCAAGGGCTGTACACAGTGATAAGCTGTCCAGTAATTAACCGCTTCACTAATATCACTACACTATTGTTAAATCATTAATTAGCTTGATTGATGTCATAGTGTGACAGTCAGAGTGTGTGCTCCAGTGCTGCTGGCCTAGCAGTGATAAACCAAAAGCTGTTCAGTGATTAACCCCTTCACTATCACTACACTATTGTTCAATCATTAATTAGCTTGATGTCATTTGTGTGACAGAGTGTGTGCTGCAGGCAGCTGCTATGTGTCTGTATGTGTGCTGTGCACAGACCAGGCCAGCTGCTGCCTGCTGGCCAGCTATTAGCCTTAGGTATAGGTTAGGGATTAGGGGATAGGATTACTTTGTTATTGTGTAGTTAGTACTGTAGTACTGCAGTCAGTGCTAGTAGTTGTTAGATTAGTAGTACTACTGTGTTAGTTTCTACAGAACTGCTGTGCTGTGAGCAGTGGCAGTGTGACAGTTAGTGTGCACTAGTGTCTTCTCCTCTGCTGTCTGACTGTCACTCGGCACGTGTCACTTGCCACGTGTCACTTGCCAAGTGTCACGTGGCACTTGCCAAGTGTCACTTGCCAAGTGTCACTGGCCAGTGTCACGAGAGACTTGCCAAGTGTCACGTGGCACTTGTCACATGTCATGTGGCACTTGTCACGTGGCACTTGCCACGTGGCACTTGGCACGTGTCACTTGGCAAGAGGCGGAGCACAGAAAATGCGCACGAGGAGTGGGAGGGTGGAGCTGGGTCCACCTCGTCACTGACTTCAAACTGCCCTCTAATTTTTACAGCCTAAAGCAAGGGTTGCAGCCTGCTTCATTAACCACCAGCCCACGGGTTGTTTTCACCTTATGGACGAGAGGAATTTTTACATTTCAGTGCTTTTCCCTTTCATTCTCCAACAACTTTATCATTACTTATCACAACAAAATGATCTATACCTTGTTTTTTTTGCCACCAATTAGGCTTTCTTTGGGTGGTACTTTTTGTTTATAATTGTATCCTGAATGCATTTTAATAGAAAAAAATAAGCAAAAAAAAAAATTTGGAAAAAAATGCATAATTTCTCAGTTTTCGCCGATTATAGTTTTAAAATAAAACGTTCTTCTATGGATAATAGCCACACATTTTATTTGCCCATTTTTCCCGATTATTGCAATGTTTAAATTATATCCCTAGTACAATGTATGATGACAATATTTTATTTGGAAATAAAGGTGCATTTTTTCAGTTTTACATCCATCACTAATCGCAAGCACATAATTTAATAGTAGTATACCCTCTTGACATACATATTAAAAAAATGTTAGTCCCTAATGTATGTAGGTGTAATTTTACTATTTGGCCACAAGATGTCATCGCGCAGTATTTTCTATTAGCGTACTATAAATACGCAAATAGGAAGTAATGCCTGGCTGTGTTACTTCGGAAGGGACGCAGGCGTCTCATTGATGCTGGCGATCACGGGGACCTAGAGAAGAAATTAATGAATGGAAACACAGTTCCCATTCATTAATATAACAATCAGCAGTGGGAGCAAGCGATGTTGAGGGAGCGCTGCAGCACAGTCACTCCTACTTCTGAGAATGATCACTGTTTTTGAACAAAAACAGTGATCATTCTCGCCGCGCCAGCACGGATTGGCTCAGTGGGCTTCTGTCCCCCTGTCTCTGTGACCATCACGATCGCGGGCATCCACCTGCACGATCGCCTGCGCAGCTCCACAAACTGCACGGATGTGAGTCTTGCACCCCTGCAGCCGTAGCAGCAGCAGCCACGGACGTTAGACTCACGTCTGTGCGGCTGAAAAGTTTAAAGAAATATCAATGATACAATCTTGATTGTACAATCTTGCCACTTTTTTGTAATATAAATAGTGATGATGGTCATGTCTTGGAGAACTCATGGAGAAGCATGTGATAAATTTATTCAACAAATGATTTATTTACATACTCCAGCCTGGAGTATGTAAATAAATTGTTTGTTGAATAAACAGCAGCATCTTGTGTCCTACCTGTGGGGAAGTAGGTCTACCAACTAACCCCCCATATTTTAAAGTTTTTATGACCTTTTACACTACTGGTGCCTCTGTACAACTGCATCACTACTGTGTCCACCCTTGGTGGAGGGGACTTGGCCCATTTTTTCCGATCTACAGAGAGCAACTTCTTAATCCTGAGTGGGGACAGGTCTAGGTGGTGCTGTACAATGTAAGAAAACAAACAAAGGATACATAATGATACAGACAATGATATACATCGAATATGAACACTGATGCAAGATACAGAAATGATGATAACAATTTGATTTAACATGATGACTAAAATGTATAAACGTCTAACAGTGTGCAAGCAATTAAATTAATAACATTCCATAACACAAAAGGGTGAGAGCCCTGTCCTTGCGAGCTTACAATCTAAAGCAGTGTTTCTCAACACGTGGTTCGCGGACCCCAGGGGGTACGCGAGACCCCAGCCGGGGGTACGCAGCCAGGAGGGGGACTCAGTGCAAAACGGGGGAGCATGCTCACACATAGCGGCGGGGAGGGGGTCCATTCCCCCCTCCCTCACCTGGGCTCCCCCGTCAGCGCTTTCCCCCTCCGACACATTAACACCGGCGGCATGGTAAAAGGAACGTGGACTTACTTCCGCGTTCCACGCCGGAGATTCTTCTCTGTTAGCGATGACGCTGCTTCCTGTTTATCAGGAAGTTGCGTCAGGCTCAAAGAAGATCGGACCTCCAGCGTGGAACGCAGAAGTTTGCGTTCCTTTCACCATGCCGCTGTAATGTGTCGGAGGGGGGAAAGCGCTGATGAGGGAGCCCAGGTGAGGGTGGGAGCCCAGGTGAGGGAGGGAATGGACCCCCTCCCCGCCGCTATGTGTGGGCATCACTCCCCTCATGCGCTGCGTCCCCCTCCTGGCTATACTTGGGGCACCCATACCTGGCTATACTGGGGGGCACCCACACCTAGCTGTACTTGGGGGCACCTATACATATCTATACTGGAGGCACCCATGCCTGGCTATACTAGGGGCACCCATACCTAGCTGAACTGGGGGCACCTATACCTAGCTATACTTGGGCCACCTATACTTAGCTATACTGAAGGCACCTATACCTGGGGGAACCTATACCTAGCTATACTGGGGCCACCTATACCTTGCTATACTGAGGGCACCTATTCCTAGCTATACTGGGGCCACCTATCCTGGGGGGCACTTATACCTAGCTATACTGGGGCCACCTATACCTAGCTATACTGAGGGCACCTATACTGGGGGGCACCCATACCTAGCTATACTGGGGGCACCTATACCTAGCTATACTTGGGCCACCTATACTTAGCTATACTGAAGGCACCTATACCTGGGGGAACCTATACCTAGCTATACTGGGGCCACCTATACCTTGCTATACTGAGGGCACCTATTCCTAGCTATACTGGGGCCACCTATCCTGGGGGGCACTTATACCTAACTATACTGGGGCCACCTATACCTAGCTATACTGAGGGCACCTATACTGGGGGGCACCCATACCTAGCTATACTGGGGGCACCTATACCTAGCTATACTTGGGCCACCTATACTTAGCTATACTGAAGGCACCTATACCTGGGGGAACCTATACCTAGCTATACTGGGGTCACCTATACCTTGCTATACTGAGGGCACCTATACCTTGCTATACTGAGGGCACCTATTCCTAGCTATACTGGGGCCACCTATCCTGGGGGGCACTTATACCTAGCTATACTGGGGCCACCTATACCTAGCTATACTGAGGGCACCTATACTGGGGGGCACCCATACCTAGCTATACTGGGGGCACCTATACCTAGCTATACTGGAGGCACACATGCCTGGCTATACTGGAGGCACCCATACCTAGCAATACTGGGGGCACCCATGGCTGGCTATACTGGGGGCACCCATACCTAGATGTACTGGGGCACCCATGCCTGGCTATACTGGGGGCACCCATGCCTAGCTATATTGGGGCCACCTATACCTAGCTATACTGAGTGCACCTATACTGGAGCAGGCACCTATACCTCGCTATCTATACTGGGGGCACCAATACCTGGGGGGTGTATACGCACGCGCACGCACGCACGCACACACGTGCGCGCGGCACTTGGTAGGGGGTACTTGGCTCAAACTGAATTGCGATAGGGGGTACTTGGCTCGAAAAAGTTGAGAAACACTGATCTAAAGGAATGGGGTGGAAACAAGAGGTGGGGAAGTATACAGTATATGTACAGGCAGTGCGTAATTAGGTTATTTAGTGGGTGCATGGCCTAAGGCCCCGTTCACACTTGTGTTTTGGCAAGTAAACGGACCGGATCCTGATCAGAACCGTACGGTCCGGAAGAAGTTAATAAATGTTCATATAAGGCAAGTAAAAAAAAAATCAACTAATCCCCCCCCCCTTTATTTTTTTGTTTTCAAAAAAATGCAAAAAATGTACTTCCCTCAGGAATGCATTGAGTGCGATGGGAGAAGAATGAACTTGCTGTCTTTTTTTCCTGAACCTAAAAAACACATTGAAAAACGCATACCAATGCGGTTTTTTTGTGCGGCCCACAGACTATCATTATGTGTGTTTTCACATGCGCTTTCCGCTCTGTGGCAAAACACATACAATTGTGCCCCTATCCTTAGGCTATATAAAAAAATATTCAGGCTAGGTTCACAGTGGTTAGTTGCATAACAAATGCGTTGTAATGAGTGTAAACTGTGATGGAGAGAGCCTGCATACAGAGAGTTAGAATAACGTGATCAGTTACAATGCAGTTACTGTGAACAGGCCCATAGAGTTATATGGGCAGTAAGTTGACAGGCAGAATTATTTTGCAACGCAACTGACCACTGTGAACAGGGCCTCATACTTAACTGGTTCGGTACCATGGAATCTTTAAGCCTAGTACACACCTTCGATTTTGATTGGCCAACCACTGACCAATTTTACCTCCTCCATGCAGTACAAGAGCTTACCTACACAATCTGTTAATAGTATTCAAAATCGTTTGGCCTGTATACCACATAGAAGTGGTAAGATTGGACAATAATTGGCAACTCAAAATTGGATGTGTGTATGCACTTCCAGACACTTAGAGCTATCTTACTTTTTTCAAAGAGACCCTGTACTGAAAAAAACGTCCCTGGCATACCCCCCAACATTTTAAAATAAGAAACCGGGACACTGGCCACACCCCTAACCACACACCCTAACCACACCCCCAACACGCCTACCATCGGTTTTTGAAGATTTTTTTTTTAATTAAATATTTATGCCCTTATATTTTTTTTATAAATATACCCTCATACACCCTGCCCGTGGGTGGGGAGGAGGGTAAGGGTGCCCGTGGGTGGGGAGGAGGGTGAGGATGGGTGCCACTGCAAAAAAAAAAAATGATCGAGGCGCCAGCCACGTCTAAGTGGGATGCGGGCATAGCATTACTACCTCCCTCCCTTGAGATCTGCCCCCCAGTGTCCCCCGTTAGCAGAGTGCACTGACACTAGGCTGGAGGGTGCTAGTGGGTAGGGAGGTTGTCAGTGGAGGGGGGGAATGCCCATGGGTAGGGAGGAGGGTGCCACTTTTAGGTTGGGGGGAGGGTTGCCTGGGCAGAGAAGAGGTGAAAAACTGATCGAGGCTCCAGCCGCGGTAATGAGGGATGCGGGAGCTTAACACCTCCCTCCCTCTCTCTGAATACCCCCCTATGTATGTCTGTGTCCCCTCCCTCCGTCCCTGTAGGCAGAGTGAGCGCAGCAGAGCAGGCAGTCGGGTCCTCTTACCGCTGATGCACGCGTACTGTCTCTGGCACTGGATCTCCATCTGCTTCCTGTGACGTCATAGTAAACAGGAAGCACATGGAGGTCCGATGCCAGACAGTACGCGTGCATCAGCGGTAAGAGGACCCGACTGCCCGCTCCGCTGCGCTCACTCTGCCTACAGGGGGGGGGGGGACACAGACAAACAATAGGGGGGTATTCAGAGAGGGAGGAAGTAATGAAGCTCCCACATCCCTCCATTACCGCGGCTGGAGCCTCGATCAGTTTTTCCGCCTCCATTATCTGCCCAGCCGGCCGGGATTCAAGAGGGGGGGCCTGGGATAGCGGGACAGCCCCCCCAAATCGGGAGAATCCTGACCAATCCGGGAGGGTTGGGGGCTATGCCCTGGGGGTTACTCACCTTGGGAGGGGGAATCCTCAGGGTCCCAATGAGGCTTCCCCCTCCCCTGTAGCTGCAGGGAATCCAGCGCTGGCTCCCCGAAGTCTCCGGCAATCCTGGCTCGACAAGCCTGATAAGCGCTGATTTATTTACCTTTCCTGGCTCCAGCAGGGGCGCTGTTGCGGCTCTCAGCATGGAGAAAGGCAGAAATAGCAGATCTCCGTCGGGTCCACTTTATTACACAGGTGCAGGGGTCTTGCACCTGCACAGTACAGCGGCCCGACAGTGATCAGCTATTTCTGCCTATCTCCGAGTGGAGAGCCAATACTGCGCCTGTGCTGGAGCCGGGAAGGTAAATATTTACATCCCCGCTGTTCGGAGGGCCAGAGCGAGACCGCCGTGGGACGCAGGAGGACGGGGAAGCCTCAATCGGTTCCAAAGGCTTCCCCCACCCAAGGTGAGTACCCCCCAGGTACATGTTTTCTTTAAGTGCTGGTTTTCTTTAAAGAGAACCTGAACTGAAAATTAAAAGTCAAAATAAACATAAACACGTCATACTTATCTCCTGTGTAGTCTACTCGTCTCTTTCTCCTCTTCTGCATCCCATTTGTCCACTGTAATCAATGGAATTCTCTGTCCTCCATTTTGAAAATGGCCATTACCCCATAACAGCTTTCTGGTCAGCACACCGTTAAACTGCAATATCGCCCACTTGAGCCATAGGGAAACATTACCTCTTAGAGACACTGAAGCGAAAAAAAAATTATGATATTATGATTTGTATGTGTAGTACAGCTAAGAAATAAAACATTAAGATCAGATACATCAGTCTAATTGTTTCCAGTACAGGAAGAGTTGAGAAACTCCAGTTGTTATCTCTATGCAAACAAGCCATTAAACTCTCCGACCAAGTTATGGCCCATACTCACGAGGGACTTTTGTCGCCTCAACACGCGGCGCGCGCGTGTTGCGGCGACAGGTCGCCCGTGAGTATGGGCCGTTGCACGCGCGCGCACCCCGAACTGTCGCCTGTCGCTCATGTCGCCATGCGATTGAAAGTTTCAATCGCATGGCGACAGTCGCCACCGCACCCCCGCCGCAACATTAAAGTATATGGAGCTTCCGGCGGAGGGAGGAGGAACGTCGGCGACAGCTTCCGCCTCGCCGCTGGTCCCTCTTCTGCGTGTGTACGCGGAGGGACCTGGCGAGGAGCTGTCGCCGGCCTGTCGCCCACACGCTCACGTGTGCTGGCGACAGGCAACATTTGCAGCCCGTGAGTACGGGACATTAGTCGTGGAGAGGGCTGTTATCTGACTTTTATTATCTCAACTGTAATTAAACTGTTTACTTTTCCTCTGCCAGAGGAGAGGTCATTACTTCACAGACTGCTCTGAAAGACTCATTTTGAATGCTGAGTGTTGTGTAATCTGCACATATTATAGAATAATGCAATGTTAGAAAAAACACTATATACCTGAAAATAAAAGTATGAGAATATTTTCTTTGCTGCTAATCTTCTAGTAATTATTCATAGTACACAACCAATTAATTATATCATATTTTATTTTTCGCTTCAGTGTCTCTTTAACCAGCTGAGCGGTCTGGACGAGCTCAGCTCGTCCAACACCGCCAGCGGCTGCCGCTCAGGCCCTGCTGGGCCGATTTTAACGAAATAAAAAGCAGCACACGCAGCCGGCACTTTGCCAGCCGCGTGTGCTGCCTGATCGCCGCCGCTCTGCGGCGATTCGCCGCGAGCAGCGGCGAAAGAGGGCCCCCCTAGCCGCCTGAGCCCAGCGTAGCCGGAACAAAAAGTTCCGGCCAGCGCTAAGGGCTGGATCGGAGGCGGCTGACGTCAGGACGTCGGCTGACGTCGATGACGTCACTCCGCTCGTCGCTATGGCGACGATATAAGCGAAACAAGGAAGGCCGCTCATTGCGGCCTTCCTTGTTTATTCTGGGCGCCGGAGGCGATCGGAAGATCGCCTCCGGAGCGCCCTCTAGTGGGCTTTCATGCAGCCAACTTTCAGTTGGCTGCATGAAATAGTTTTTTTTTTATTTAAAAAAAACCCTCCCGCAGCCACCCTGGCGATTTAATCAGAACGCCAGGGTGGTTAAGGTCCATACTCACGGGGGACGGCCGTCGCCGCAACCACGTGGCACGCGCGTGTTGCGGCGACAGTTCCCCCGTGTGTATTACGCGCGCGCCCCGAACCGTCGCCCGTCGGAGCTGTCGCCAGGCGATTGACATGTTCAATCGCCGGCTACAGCTGTCGCCGCAACCTCGCCGGAACTGTCGCTAGCCCCGCATGTGTATGCGGGCTAGCGACAGCTACCCACACACAGCACACGGAGCTTCCGGCGGGGGGGAGGAACCTCGGCGACAGGTTCCGCCGCATCGCTAATCCCTCTGCTGCCGTGTGGATGCAGAGGGACTTGGCGACGAGCTGTCGCCGAACTGTCGCCGAACTGTCGCGCACACGCTCCCGTGTGCAGCGACAGCTACAATTGTCCCCCCGTGAGTACTTAGCTTTACATTCAGCTGTAACTGACAGCAACTGATATATAACTGACAGCAACTGGTATATTTCAGTTCTGACAAAATATTGTCTCACTACCGAAAAGGTTTGTGCAGGTAAACACTAATTTTCACACTTTGCCAGACAAGGCTTGACCCTAACGCACATGTAAGGTTTATTAAAAACCACTTCCCTATATAGCACTCTTGTTGCTTCTACTGCTATAGGGATATACTAGACAATAGATTGTGTGAGTATGTTCTGCAGGGGTCTTTGCTGAACCAGGTGGTTCAGTTTTAAACTAAGGGCCGGTTCACACGGACGGCAGGCGGCGTTGGGGTGGCCAGGAAGTCGCATCGTCCTGCGACGTCCCGTTCGGTGGCGGCGGTACAGAGATCGTCGCGATCGGCGTTTCTCGTCCCCGCAGGGGGACATATAGCCGCGCCGGCTAGCCGTCCCTGGACGTTGCATGCGGCTTCTAGGGACGGCCGAAACGATGCGTTAAATCGGGATCAGAACGCCGCGTTTATGCAATCGACGGTAATCGACGGTAACCGTGCAATGCTAAACGCTCCTATTCACTTGAATGGGAGAGTTTAGCCGATGGGTCCTGAACGCTTGACGGTAGACGCCGCCAAGCGTCCGTGTGAACCGGCCCTTAGTGAGAGTCTTGTGGGATAGCTACACCCCAATACATCAGCACAATGTGCCTTTGGGGGGGATCAGCAAAGACCCCTCCAGAACATACTCACTGATCTGACCCCGGTGAACATATGCTCAAGCAATTGTATACTGTCTAGCACACAATCTATTGTCTAGTATATCCCTATAGCAGTCGAAGCAACAAGAGTGCTGACAAAATATTGTCAGAACTGGAAGGGATCACTGTAAGAAGAAAAGGATGAGCTTCTGAGAGGAACCGACGGTGAGGTTAGTATGCAATATTCATTTGCAGCTACGTCATGTATTTTTACTCACTACAGGTTCCCTTTAAGAGCTGGCGATTTAAAAAATTGCCTTAAAAGCGCTTCTGCAATGTTGCACTATGTGAGTGTTCTCACATGAGCAATGAGCTTTCTATTCAATCGCAAACGTGGCTCCTGCACCATTTTCTAAACGTTTGCGATTCAATTGAAAGGATAGGGAAATCGCTAAACGCTTGAAAAAGCGATTTGACAAGTAACTTTTCGAACGCTTTTAATGAATGAATACATTGTATTTATTCATTTCCGGGGCAAAGAGTTCACTTCCTGACTCAAACATTGCTACACAAAAGAGCTTTGAAAAGCGTTTTCAAAATCTCTTAACCCCCTTGCCGTTCCAATTATTGCGGCAAGGGGGCAGCGCAGCACTTTTTTCTTTTTTTTTTTTTTTTTAAAATCATGTAGCTAGCCTAGCGCTAGCTACATGATAGCCGCTGAGCAGCGGCATCTCCCCACCCAATCCGATCGCCTCCGGCGATCTGCGCAAGCAGAAAATCCCGTTCAGAACGGGATTTCCTGCAAGGCTTCCCCCGTCGCCATGGCGACGGGGCGGGATGACATCACCGACGTCATGGATGTCGGGACGTCAGAGGGAATCCCGATGCACCCCTCAGCGCTGCCTGGCACTGATTGGCCAGGCTGCGCAAGGGGTCTGGGGGGGCGCGGCGGGTAGCGGCGAATCAGTGGCGAGTTAGCAAAGTGCTAGCTGCGTGCAATAAAAAAAAATTGTGAAAATCGGCCCAGCGGGGCCTGAGCAATCCTCCTGCGCAGGTTACCCCGAGCTCAGCTCGGGATAACCGGCAAGGAGGTTAATAAACCGGTCAGCGCTTGCGATACCGCTGGCGATTTATAGGCCTCGATTCACAAAAGCATGATAACTTAGTTAGCACGCCTATAAGCTTTGGGTGTACTAACTACAGTGCTAAATAGTTCGCACGCCCACAGTTTTTACTTATCGCATGCAAAGTTTAGCGCCACGCAGAGCGCGTGGAACGGCACACAGGGTGCGCTGAAAATGGCGCACCAGGTGCGCTGAACATTATGTCGCACCGGGTGCGCCTGAAACGATTCAGGCGCACCCGCTGCAACGTTATGTTCGGCGCAGCTGCTGCACCGTTCCGCGCGCACCGTGTGGCACTAAACTTTGCGCACGATAACTTAGCGCACGAAGCTTAGCACGACCTAGAGCCCTTTAGGCGTGCTAAGGGCCTTTTCACAGGTGTGCTAACACTTAGCACGCTTTTGTGAATCGAGCCCATGATGTGAACAAGGCCTTAAAGAGACACTGAAGCGAAAAAATAATAATGATATTATGATTTGTATGTGTAGTACAGCTAAGAAATAAAACATTAAGATCAGATACATCAGTCTAATTGTTTCCAGTACAGGAAGAGTTGAGAAACTCCAGTTGTTATCTCTATGCAAACAAGCCATTAAGCTCTCCGACTAAGTTAGTCGTGGAGAGGGCTGTTATCTGACTTTTATTATCTCAACTGTAAGTGAACTGTTTACTTTTTCTCTGCCAGAGGAGAGGTCATTACTTCACAGGCTGCTCTGAAAGACTCATTTTGAATGCTGAGTGTTGTGTAATCTGCACATATTATAGAATGATGCAATGTTAGAAAAAACACTATATACCTGAAAATAAAAGTATGAGAATATTTTCTTTGCTGCTAATCTTCTAGTAATTATTCATAGTACACAACCAATTCACTATATCATATTTTTTTTTCGCTTCAGTGTCTCTTTAAAGGTGGCCACACACCATACAATTTTCATGTAATCTGACTGTACAATTTTTATACAATCTTACCAACATCCATGTAGTATAAAGGTAGCCATACACTGGTCGATTTGCCATTAGATTCGACCAACAGATAGATCCCTCTCTGATCGAATCTGATCAGAGAGGGATCGTATGGCTGCCTTCACTGCAAACAGATTGTGAATCGATTTCAGCATGAAACTGATCGCAATCTGTGGTGGTGCTGCTGCTGCTCCCTCCCCCCTGCATACATTACCTGTTCCGCTGGCGCGTGTCAACGCTGTCTTCTTCTCCGCTCTCTGCTCCGGACCGGCTGGCTTTACTTCTTTCTGTCCGGGGAAGTTTAAACAGTAGAGGGCGCTCTACTGTTTAAACTTCCTGCCGGGACAGGAAGAAGTGAAGCCTGCTGGACTCGGAGCCCAGCGCGGAGATGGAGCAGCGGTGACCAGGGGACACGCGCCGGCGGAACAGGTAATGTATTGCCGCTGTATTGCATTGGGCATTTGACCGCGGCTATTGACGCACTCCTGACCTGCCGCCGATTGAGCAAAATCTTCCGCACGGACGGCTCGACGGGAACAATTCATTTGGGACGGAAATCAATCGTTTGCGCAATGATTTCACAGCAGATTCGATCACAGTGATCGAATCTGCTGTATATTGGCCGGAAAATCGCTAGGTGTATGGGCCCCTTAACAGCACTTGGTGATTGATTGTACAGCCAAAGGATTTTAGAAAAAACTGGTGCACAGGCCCATTATTATAACGCAGAGATCACCCCAGATTCTGGGGGAAGGCAGGTTGAAAATTGGATACTGCATACATATAGAAACACAACCGCCACTCAAATGATCATTTGCTGCAAAATATTTTATTCAATATAGAAAAACCGTGGAAACCACCCTATAAAACCAAGAACCCCCATAAAAACACGATGTGGGCATCATTCTAGGAGTACTCCTGGAACACACGCACGCCTCCACTTCAACTCACACACACACAGATACTTCGGCCGACCCTTCTAACTGCTGGATATGTTTGAATCGGGGGTGCATTAGTAAGCTTGCTGTATGAAGGAAAAGACTTCCACGTAGGACCAGTTCTTTCAATGAACTCCCTTGACGTGCAAACAACAGTTCAATCTTCAGTTAAGAAGCCTCACCAGATCATGAGCCAGGAAAGGTCACTATGAATCCGCGTCACATAACTGACATGGATGATGTTCCACAGAATCTCTGTGAGCCACACTATGAGCCACACTTAAAGTGGACCCAAATTAAAAATACAAGATTTCAGAAATAAAATCTATTTACTAAATTATAATAATAAATAGCAGCCTTTTTCAGCTGCATGATGACAGATATAAAATATGTTACATTTATTGGAGGAACCCCTCCCTTCCTTTCATATTGCCGGAATTTTTCCGGCAAACTGGTGGAGTAGGTGGTGTCCGGCAATGGAGGAATTGCTAATGGCTGCTCCCAGTATAACCCTAGTTATGAAAAGAGAAGGGTGAAAAGCATGCACTGAAATGCTCATAGGCTTGAAGGAGTGTTTATTTATCTTTGTATGTGTCAGAGTGGTGCAACTAAATATTTTTAATTAAAAAAAATGTTTGGTTTGGGTCCGCTTTAACTGCTCACTGCAAGGTTCAAAACAATCTTGATACCTCTCAGAGTTCTTCTTTTCACTTCCGCGGCGTCCCGCGGGTGGCAGGTACCTGCTCTGTGATCCGGCTCGCAACAGCGCCTCCCGGTTCACCGGGTGTTCAGCGGGCGTGCGTCATGTCTTTACTCCAAGTAGTTCCTCCAGCCCATCATCCTCAAGCCTCGCCCACATACGTTACGCCCACATCACGTGGGCTTCGTCAGTGTGATGCTGTGATAGACGATTGTATGATTGTACAGCCAGATTGCATGAAAATTGTATGGTGTGTGGCCACCCTTATGGTGCCCATACACGATACAATAAAAACCTTCGATTTTCCCGTTTATTCGATCTAAATGATCAAATCGAATGAAAGTTGAAAATATTTTTTTTTTTCCGATCAAGAAATTCAAACGATTATCCCGTTTTTTCGAGAAAAATCTGATCGGACATACAGGAAAAAATCTTTATATTCGATCTAACAGAATAATCAAACTAAATTATCTAATCGGAAAAAATGAAACATCTACCATTTATGGCCTCCCTTAGGCCTCTTTTCCACGGCAGTTGAACTGTGTGCTCAACAAGCACTTAGGGCCTGAGCCCACTAACGCAGTTGTGTCCGCTTCTGTCTGCTTTTCAGCATCTGTAACATTGATGTGTCACTGAAAAGCGGACACAACTGCATCAGTGGGCTCAGGGCCCTTACCAGACAGCACTGAGCAGTTACTTGGCAGCAGTGAGCAGTTACCAGGCAGCACTGAGCAGTTACTTGGCAGCAGCAAGCAGTTGTGAGAGTTTGAGGCCTGGAACCCACTAGCAGTACATTACTAAGCCGTTACTAAGCTGTTGTCATTTGAAAAGCTCTTGCTAATGTAATGCTATGGGTGCGATCCCACTTGAGTGATGTGATTTTATAAAGATCCCCCATAGCATTGCATTAGCAAGAGATTTTTTTCAAATCACTAGCGCTTAGAAAAGGCTGTTAGTGGGTTTGAGCCCTGAGAGTCATTTCACTGCCTATCAACGTGGAAAAGAGGCCTTACAACACAGTAGGTTGTTCAAGGCCCATATTGCAAGTATTGGAATATCATGCTCGGCAGTCGGCAGCAGGCTTATTTTGCAGCTATATTCCAGACAACTAAATACATGGCGAAATTACTGTAAAGCATATATGCGGGCTGCATCACCGGCCGAAAGACTAGCAATCATCCTCAGCTAGTCCTGTAATTAACACAACCCAGCCAGCAGAGCCACCTCCCTGGCTTTCCTTTATTCCACTCCTAATTACACGAAAATTCCTTTTCTGTTGAGAAAAGCTCTTGCAAGGGTTAATGGCAAACCTAATTTCACCTGGCTTACATGTTATATGTGCATATAAAACACAGCAGCGTTTTTAGTTGACAATCCCCGGCAATTAAAAAAAACAAAACACAAAAAACGTTTTGCCAATGTATTTAAATGGTGTGGAACCCACTGGTGCGATTGCGATTAGGGTAAATCGCAGACATGCAGCGTTTGAGCGCTCAATGCTATGTACAGAAGCACGAAAGTGCAAGTGGGTCGGCACCACCAGAGTACATTATAGCTCTTTATTCATGAACCAGCAGGCAGCAGTGACCAGGGCCGGCCCTAGACTTTTTGCCACCTGAAGCAAATTTAGCTTCACACTATTCTGGCAGTTGGACGGAGCAACTGCCATTCACTAAGTGCTTTTAAAAATAAAGAAAACCCTGAGAGCCCCCTATGAGAAGATGGGCTAGTCCAAAACCTGTCGGTAATGTCCGATTTCTACTACCTACTGTAAGTGACAGCAACATAGGAGAAAAGTAATTTATGGCTCATTTTACTCAGGAAGTTTTAAATCAGGATGATACCATTTATTGGCTAACTAAAAATGAATAAGGAAGAAATGTACTTCTTATTTGTATGTGTTTTAAATGTTAAAATTTTCACAACAGTTCCTCTTTAAGGCTTCTTGCACACCAAGACGTTGCATTAGGTGCCACGTTAAGGTCGCATAACGTGCACCTAACACAACGTATGGTGCTGCAAGAGCCGACGGTAGAGTGAGCCGCGTTAGGCGGCTCGAGTCCTATAATGTCTCCCAGAGTGGCGCTGATTGGCCAGCGGGACCACGTGATGCGGAGCGAGACACTCCGCATCACGTGGTCCCGCCAGCCAATCAGCGCCCGCCAGTGCAGTGAATATTAAGTAGCCATGTGCGCGGCTACTGTAGCTGGCTCTCCCCGCCTCCTCTCCGCCCCCCACTGCGCATGTGCAAACAGTCTAACGCGGCTATAGCCGCTCCAACGCCGTAGCATGCTGCACTTTGCACAGAACGTGCAGCGTTACATGTAACGCAACGTGGGCTGTGTGAACAGCCCACTTGTGTTACATTGCTGTGCCTTGGGGGAGCGTTACAGGCGCACTAACGTGCGCCTGTAACGTCTTGGTGTGTAAGCAGCCTAAAGGTAAGGTTCACGCAGTTAAAAAAATCCAAATCCACTTACATGGGGCTTCCTCCAGCCCGTGCCCTCAGCGCCGCTCCACAAGCTGGAACCGGTGTCCTTCGGTGGCCAACCCGACCTGGCCAGGCCGGCTGCCAGGTCGGGCTCTTCTGCGCTGACATCATCGGACGTCCTCTGGGCTGTACTGCACCTGCGCAGTACAGCCCGGAGGACGTCCGATGACGTCAGTGCGCCCTCTTGAGGCGCACGTTGGAGCGCAGAAGAGCCCGACCTGGCAGCCAACCTGGCCAGGTCGGGCGTGCCACCGGAGACCACCAGGAGCCTGCGGAGCGGCGCCGAGGGCACGTCCTGCCTGCCACGGGCTGGAGGAAGCCCCAGGTAAGTGGATTTGGATTTTTCTTTTTTTTTATTTTACCGCGGATCTTCCTTTTAAGAGCTCTGCCTGTGACATGGGAGACCAGGGTTTGAAACCTGGCTAAGGTCAGTACCTGTTCAGTAAGGTGCCCAAGGCAAGACTCCCTAACACTGCAGGGTGGCCTCTTGAGCGCATCCCAGTGGCTGCAGCTCTTCAGCGCTTTGAGTCTGACAAGAGAAAATCGCTATACAAATATTTGGATTAAGATTGAGAGACAAATATCTGTGGTCACTATCTTTGTATGTATTTTGCAAACTTTTTTTACAACAATTATTAGTAGATTGCTCACGTGTATAAGCAGCTTTTCAGTGGCTTTGAGCGAATGCAGTGAGGTGGGATTCTCCCCCCCCCCCCATCTCTTAGCAACAGTACTCCAAACAAAGTACACACAATACTGATGCCAAGGCTGAAAAAAGTACTCTTGTCTTTAAAATCCCTAGCTGGCTGCAAACTGAAGACAAAAAATAATCTTTAAGAACAATAAATTACAAAATGACTTTTTTTGCGACACCAGTCTGTATTTATAGAACTTCCCTTTATAACTGAACTCCCCCCCCTCCCCCCCCCCCCCCTTCAAAAAAAAAAAAAAGGAATGAGGAGGTTTGAACAAAGTGAGGAAGGACTAGAAAAGCTGCAGTTTTTATAGGTTTTTTAAGGAAGGATTCTATTTTTGTCTTTAGTTCTTGTAAGTACCACAAAAGTCTGTCTAGGTTAGGAAGTTTACTGCTGTTTGTGTGTCTTCTTGTGTCCCCTTCTGTGACCCCAGTATAGGTAGCCAGATGACCCCTCCCCCCAGTATAGGTAGCCAGATGTCCCCCCAGTATAGGTAGCCAGATGACCCCCCAGTATAGGTAGCCAGATGACCCCTCCCTCCTTTCCTTCCAGTATATGTAGCCAGTTGACTCTCTAAATCCCTCTCCCCCCTCCCCCCCCCCCCCCTTCAGTATAGGTAGCCAGCTTGCCTTCACACCGCAGCAGCCATCAGTGTCACCCATTTCCAGTGCAGAAGCTTCCTCTTCCTTTCTGTCTCCTATGCTGCCCTAGTCCATAGCCGCCGGCCACAATGCAAACGTGCACAGAGAGCAAAGTGGCTGATAAACGAGTACCACGGTCAGGCGCTCGCCTAATCTCCCTGCATTGCAGCATTTGCAAGCTTGCAAATGCTGCTGCAGTTTAGCCTGCTGCTTTGGTGCTCTTGCTCCAGTGGTGCCCTAAGCCATGGCCTAGGTGGTCTTGGCCTAAATCCGGCTCTGTTGAAATCTGCTAACGGGGGTGATGGTGCTGGTACGCGGGGACCAGGAGAGGAACAGGAAGGCTCTATAGAGCCAGAGCCCTCCCTCTCCATAGGAAAGTATCTGTTGTTTTTTTCATTTAAATTTGGCTTCACGCTTGTTTTAAAGGACCATTACCGCCTACATTTATAAAATATAAAATACACTTAAAAACATACAATTTTAAGAAGTATTTTTCTTCCAGAGTAAAATAAGCCATAAACTACTTTTCTTCTGTGTTGCTGTCACTTACAGTAGGTAGTAGAAATCTGACAGAAGTGACAGGTTTCTCAGCATGGCCCTTATTCTTTATAAAGACATTCCCTAAAAAGGATTCATACAAAGATGCTGGCCTTTGGCAGTTGAAAGGAGCATCTGCCATTCGCTATTAAGTGCTTTTGAAAATAAAGAAAATCATGAGATTCCCCCCATGAGAAGATTGGATACCCCAAAACCTGTCAGTTCTGTCAGATTTATACTACCTACAGTAAGGGCCCGTTTCCACTATCGCGAATCCGCATGCGTTGCCCGCATGCAGATTCGCACAGCCAATACAAGTGAATGGGACTGTTTCCACTTGTCAGTTTTGCTGTGCGTTTTTCTGTGCAGGATTTTTCTGCACGGCAGAGCCCTCAAAATTCACTTGCGTGTGGAATGCAGGCGAATCGCACGCAATGTATTTAATAGGGGAAATCGCACATTCGTTTTCCCCATGCGTTTTTTGCTGCGAATTCGCATGCGATTTCGCATAGGTACCCATGTTAATTCACACAGGCAGTGACATGGTTAAAATCGCATTACCCTAACCTATGCGAAATCGCATGCGAAATTGCGGCAAAAAACGCATGCGGAATCGCATCCGCATGCGATTTCGCCTGTGGTGATTCGCCGGCGATTCCGCAACGCAATAGTGGAAACGGGCCCTAAGTGACAGCAACATAGGAGAAAATTAATTAATAGCTCATTTTACTCAAAGAAATGTACTTCTTATTTGAATGTGTTTACATGTATTTTGCATGTAAATTTACGATTTTCGCAATACTGGTCCTTTGTGCACACATTCAAAGCAGGACTGTTAATTACTACATACTTTGTCAATTTTTTTTTAGCAGGTAAAATACTTCCCCTTTAAAAGAATGCTCGGAAAAGCTATGAGAGCACTTTACGGGGTGATGTTTTCTGCATCCATTTATCATACACAATACAGCGAGCAGAGGACAGCAGGCTCACTTAATGGCAGAGTAACAACTGCTGCTTTTTCCAGCCATCTTCTCTCAGTCATGATGAGCCTATTATGCCTTCCTTCTATGTTTCATTAAGCTGAGTGAAGATTCTATTATTAGAAGGTGACGGTGAGGTTTTTTTGGATGAAAACTCTGTTACTTTCCATAAACTGCAGATAAAACAATGACCAGCATGTAAACTGTCACAGTGTGGGGGGCTATTTTACACTTGGCAGTATGGATCATGCACGTTAAGGCCCATACACACGTCGGACTTTTCCGAACGACGGGTCGTTTGAACATCCCGTCGTTCAGTCGTCCGCACGCCAAATCGGGCGTGTGTACAGACTGTCGTTCGGGTGATAAGACTGGTCTTGAGCGATCCGCTGGGCGGATCGCTCAAAATCAGTCTTATCACCCGAAAGACAGTCTGTACACCCGCCCGATTTGGCGTGCGGACGAGCTGAACGACGGGACGTTCAAACGACCCTTCGTTCGGAAAAATCCGACTTGTGTATGGGCCTTTATGTGCAGGCAGCCGCCGACGGGAAAATCTGTGACACTGACAACAGCAAGTACGGGGGAGGGATCGTCTTTTGCAGAGGGCCCTTATCAGGCATATTTCTAATCTAATTTCCTGTCAGAGGAATAACTGCAGTCACAGGACCGTGAGACAGACGCAGGGCTGGGCAGAGGCAGAGGCTGGAGAGGCTCCAGCCTCAGGGCGCAGTGTAGGAGGGGGCGCACAATTTATTCAGCTGTCATTCCCAATTGTGTTTGAAGCAGAAAGAAATAAGAAAAGGGGATACATGACAGTGACTGCAAGCCAGATAACTAGAGATTAAGGTGTTGGGGGCCTTGGGGCACCTCTTAGTCTAATAGCAATAAGTGTCTGACAGCTGGGGTGGGAGGGATAGGGGAGGGGCCTCTTAGTCTAATAGCAATCAGTGTCTGATGGCTGGGGTGGGAGGGATGGGGGGGCGCACTTTGGTGTCTCAGCCTTGGGTGCTGAAGGACCTTGTCCCGCCTCTGGACAGACGCAGTGGCGTAGCTAAGGAGCTGTGGGCCCCGATGCAAGGTTTACAATGGGGCCCCCAAGCACTCTATACATAGCAATTGATACGGCGCACCAAAATCTGCCAATGGCAACTACAGTGTCAGGGGTGCAAGAAAGTGATGGGGAACAGTGTGTTAATGATTACCACTATAGAAGTGATAAGTCTGAGCACAGGACCAATAGAAAGCTAATACTGTAGATGAGGGAGGGCCCTTTGGGGCCCCTCTGGCCCAAGGGCCCTGATGCGGTTGCTACTTCTGCAACCCCTATTGCTACACCCCTGGTCAGACTCCCTAATATCACCATGAGGCAGCTTCTTTCCATAGGCTCTCAATGCAAGTCATGTGACATGGAGAGCCTAAGGAGAGATGATGCTGCATGGTGATAGGCTGCAGTGGCTCCCAATGCAAGTCATGTGACATCATGAGCTTACGGAGAGATGATGCTGCATTGTGACAGGCTGCAGTAACTCCCATTGCAAGTCACGTGACATCACGAGCCTACAGAGAGATGATGCTGCATGGTGATAGGCTGCAGTAGCCAGGGACGGATCTAGGAGGGGGCAGGCGGGTCTCTTGCCCCAGGCACAGTTTGTTGAATTCTTAAAAAGGCGGCAAAATTTGGATGGGGAATGGCAGTTTAGGCGCCAAAACCTGACCTTGCCCAAGGCGCAACTTGGTCTAGATCCGTCCCTGGCAGTAGCTTCCATTGCAAGTCACGTGACATCACGAGCCTACAGAGAGATGATGCTGCATGGTGATAGGCTGCAGTAGCTCCCATTGCAAGTCACGTGACATCACGAGCCTACAGAGAGAAGATGAGGCATGGTGATAGGCTGCAGTGCAGAAGAGGGGAGGACCCAGTGATGATCAGGCAAATATGGCCACTGTCTATTCGGATAGGGAGGGAGGAGGGGACACTGAATCTGGCAGCACTTCTTTCTAAGTGGAGTGGGGTGGGGGCAGATATAGACCATATATCTTGTCTGACTGAGGGGGGGAGGGATTGTCTATTTGCAGGAGGCCCTTATCAGGCATATTTCTGATCTGATTTCCTGTCAGAGGCATAACTGCAGTCACAGGACCATGAGACAAACGTCTCCCTGATACCTCACATGCTGGCTTCCAGCGGTTCAGGCCTGACGTCCTAAAAAGGAATTATAAAGGATAATTTGTACTTTTCCGGTAAGCACAGGGGCTTGACATCACACATCAGAAATCTGAAGGAAAAGCAATGCAGCATACAATGGGGTTCATTCACAAAGCAATGATTTGCTGTAACACGGATTTACAGGCGTTATTTTACAAGAGTAAAAGTTTACATGTGTAAAGTTCCCACTCACAACTAAAGCCTGGTAGTACACACTTTCAGCTATGATTGGCCCATCACTGACCAATGTTACCACCTCCATGTACTATGAGCGTTTACCTGCACAATCTGCTCATAGTATCTGTTGACCCTCATATGACACGGAGGTGGTACAACTGGTCAGTGATTGGCCAATCATAATTGAAAGTGTGTACCAAGCTTGAATCTAATTGTTTTCCAAACAATCAATTCTCTAATATTTAACCGCTTCCGGACCACGTTGGTTGAAATCTACATCCTGCAGGTGGCTCCGCGTCTCTGACAGGACGTAGATTTCACCTTTTCTGCCGCACGCTACCGCCGATCGCATCACTCCCTCCCGGCCGTAGTTCACTCGCCTTGCCGTCGCTATGACAGCAGAGCTCAGTGAGGCAGTCAGGAGCCGATTTCATTGGCAACTGACCATGTGATCACTGTAATGCTACGTACACACATGCGACAACGATCGTTCGTTGTTAACGACGAACGATCTTTTAATTGACGAAAGAACGACCGAAGTAAAGTTAGTTGTAAAAAGTGTGTAACGATCACATCGTTAGAACGAACGTTACACCATGTAAAAGCACTTATTGCGCCTGCGCATAAAATTGTAAAGTTCCTTGGAGAAAAAGTGAAATGCGCATGTCCAGCCTGGTACGAACGATCGTTTCCAACGATGTACCACTTTTGCTAACGATCGTCGGTGGTAAAAATCCGCCAAGACAGAACTTTGTTTTGTAGCGATTTGCCTCGTTCGTCGTTTGCCTTAATAGTCGTTGGTTCGTTTTTTGTAACGATCGTCGTTGGTAAAGATCGGGGAACGATCGTTACAAACGACTATAGTCGCATGTGTGTACGCACCTTAAGCCAATCCTATTGGCTTACATTGATGGACAGGGTCAGGACTCAATGAAAGTGGCTCCTGAACGGCACACAGAGCTCTGCCGTCGTAGCGAGGGGCATGCAGAGATGGGCGACCGGCGAGAGCGGCGGGTATGTGTGGCGATTCATGGGTAAAAGCCGTTTTATGGTATCAGCAGTCTCTGGTCCTTAAAGGGAACCTGTACTGAGTAAAATGATTTTAAATAAGCATATGAGGTAACTTCAAATGAACATTACATATTTAGCTTAACATCAGTTCCTCTCAGAAGCTCACCATTTTCTTCTGACAATGATCCCTTCCAGTTCTGACAACATTTTGTCAGAACTGAAATATATCAGTTGCTGTCAGTTATAGCTGAGAGAATAACTGATGTAGCAGGTAATGTCCATGTTTCCCTATGGCTCTAGTGGGCGATGTTACAGTTTAACAGTGTGCTGACCAGAAAGCTGTTATGGGTAATGACCATTTTCAAAATGGAGGACGGAGAATTCCATTGATCACAGTGGACAAACAGGGCGCAAGAGAGGAGAAAGAGACTAAGGAGTAGAGTACACAGGAGGTAAGTATGACTTGTGTATGTTCATTTTGTCTTTTGATTTTCAGTTCAGGTTTTCTTTAAGGGGCCAGAGACTGCTGGCACGCAAGGGGTTAAAAAAGGGATGTATTTACAAGCACAGTGAAAACACGCTCAGCTTGCATGTTCAGCAGCTGAAACAGTGATGTAAGAGGCTAAGGAGGAGATCATAGTTTAAATGCAATACTTTGACAATTGCTTTTGTTTTGACATTTGCATTTGTGGACATGACTTTCTGGCAGGAAGTGAGTTATCTGAGAATCTGGGTTTATTTAGACATGGAGGAAGCATTCTGCTATATATTTCTGAGCTCTCCGACTAATTCAGTCAGGGCTGGAACCCACAGGAGCGCTTTTGGCAGCGTTTTGGCAGCACTGCGATACGCTAGCAGTTTGCCAAAACGCTGGGCTAATGTTAATGGATGGGGCAACTTCCACAGGAGCGTTTGCGTTTCTCAGAAACGCAAACGCAGGACCTGCAGCATTTTGGGAGCGTTAGCGCTTCAATGTAAAGTATTGAACCGCTAGCGGAAACGCTCAGCAAAACCTAAACTGAGCGGTTTTGCTAGCGTTTTGCGGTTCAGCACACTGTAACAAAATGAAAAATAATTCACAGGACCAATCAGGATAAAAACGCAAAACGCAAAACGCTAGGCACCCGCTGGGGAAAAAAATACAATGTTGCAAAACACGACCAAAAACGCGCATGAATCCGCTTGCAAACCGCTCAGACAAAACGCTAGCGGTTGCGTTTTGCGTTTGCGGTTTTCAGTGGGTTCCAGGCCTCAGAGAGCAATGCTATTTTCTGAAGCACTTATCTCAACCTGTCGCTCACTGTTTCTTGTTAGTTTAAGGTTTTTCTGCCAGGAAGTTTAAAGTCTTTAGCTCTGCTCTGTTTCATCATTTAATTGTAAAATGCAGAGTGTAAAGTAATTTGTAAACTGCAAATATTAGAGAATGATGCAACGTTATAGAAAAACAGATATATAACTGAAAATAAAAATATGAGAGTCTTTTCTTTGCTTCTAATGTTCTATGAATTATCCGTACTCTACATACAGTTCATTATATCATAAGTTTTTGGGGGTTTTTTTCCGCTTCAGTGTCACTTTAAACATTTACAAAGTAAATTGAATGTTTGGTTTTCTCTGCTCAGTGGCAGCTTATTCAGTGTCCCTAAGTAAAAATACATGAAGTATTGACTTTTTTTCATCTCTCCCCTGCTCTCAGTTGTATTCTGCCAGGAAAACGTTTATGGCTGTAATTTGCTTATCAGTGATGTTTGCTATATTCCTGACCAAGTACTGACAAGACAGAAGCTGTCAATCCCATGCCTAGAAATTAACTATTTTGCACTCTACATCACGTTTACCTCATCATGTCTCATGTCGTCACAGGTACACGTTAAAGGAGTTATCAGGGAAAATGTTCAATTTGACCGTTACTCGCCTGGGGCTTTCTCCATCCCCTTGCAGCCCACGCTGACCGCATCGCTCTGCGTCTACGTCCCGGTCTCCGTGCACGGTGCAGATGCCGACCTCGAGGTCACCTCACTGCGCCTGCGCTAACCGCCGCTGTCACTCAAGCCCAGATTGTACGTGACTTCCTGCGCAGGTGCAGAACAGAGCAGGTTCTGGAGTGGCCTAGCCAGTCTTCAGACCTAAATCGAATAGAAAATCTTTGGAGGCAGCTGAAACTCTGTGTTGCTCGGCGACAGCCCCAAAACCTGACAGATCTAGAGGAGAACTATGTGGAGGAGTGGGCCTAAATCCCTGTTGCAGTGTGTGTAAACCTGGTCAAGAACTAAAGGAAACACTTGACCTCTGCAATTGCAAACAAAGGTTTCTGTACCAAATATTCACACTGATTTTCTCAGGTGCAGCAGTGAAATACAAAGAAGTTCTTTAAAAATCATACAGTTGTGATTTCCTGAATTTTTTTTTTAAAGGATACCAGATGTCAAATAAAATCGAAAATGAAGTGGGTAGGAGAGTAAGAGCTAATACTTACCGCTGCTTCCGTTCCGCTCAGTCAGCTGCCATTCTCCCGTCTTCTCCGCAAGTCACCGCAAGTCTGGCGACTCTCCTGACGTGTCTACCGGACATACTGCACTGCGCACGTGCAGCGTGTCTTCTCTGCTCCCCTGTGGCCGTGCGTAATGACATAGCAGCCTGCTACATCATTATGCGCATATCCCATAGGGAAGCAGAAAGGACATACTGCGCATGCGCAGCGCAGTATGTCCGGTAGACACGTTAGGAGAGTCGCCTGACTAATGGAGAAGCCCGGGGAGGATTATGGGAGAGCGGTGGCTGACTGAGCGGAACGGAAGGAGCAGTAACTATAAGTTCTTATGCTGGGAATACAACATACGTTTTTTCAGCAGACAGATGGTTCGAATAGATAATTTCCGTCATGTCCGATCTTATTTTTGATTGTTTTTCTGATTGATTTCTCATAGAAGTGATTGGAAATAGATAAGAAGAGATACGAAAATCGAATCAAAAATCAGACGCAAAATCGACCGTAAAAATGCATTGTGTATTATCAGCATTACTCCCCTACCCACTTCATATTAGGTTTTATTTGACATCTGATATGATTTAACCCTCCTGGCGGTTTGCTAAAAATCCGCCAGGGGGCAGCAAATGCGTTTTTTCTTTTTTTTTTTCATGTAGCGAGACAAAGTCTCGCTGTATGATAGCCGCTGCTCAGCGGCATCCCCCCAGCCCCTCCGATCGCAAAGAACGGGATCTCCTGGAGGGCCATGGCGACGGGGCGGGATGGGGTGACGTCAAGGGGGACTCCGATCCACCCCACAGCACTGATTGGCCAGGCAGCGCACGGGGTCTGGGGGGGGGGGGGGCGGCTGCGGCGCGACGGATAGCGGCGGATCGGCGGGTAGCGGCGGCGATCGGGCACTGCACGCAGCTAGCAAAGTGCTAGCTGCGTGCAGCAAAAAAAAATTATGCAAATCGGCCCAGCGGGGCCTGAGCGGTGCCTCCCGGCGGCATAGCCCGTGCTCAGCACGGGCTTACCGCCAGGGAGGTTAAGCCTCATCTCCATGGTACAAGTTTCCATCAGATAGACCGGTGAACTAATAAGAAATTGCATTGTGTGTAGATGTCCAAATTGTTTCAGGTCAATTTTGCGATAGATTTTGCTTCGATAAGTACCCAAAATCTATTTCAAAATCTATCGCAATCCGATTGGATCAGGTGGAAATTATCTGATAGATTAGTCTAATAGATCCGTTCTGACAGAAAATTGTACCGTGTACATGAGGCTTTAACCAGCCGGGCGGTATGGACGAGCTCAGCTAGTCCATTACCGCCGGAGGCTGCCGCTCAGGCCCTGCTGGGCCGATTTGCATGAAATAAAAAGCAGCACACGCAGCCGGCACTTTGCCAGCCGCGTGTGCTACCTGATCGCCGCCGCAGCGCGGCGATCCGCCGTGTGCAGTGGCGAAAGAGGGTCCCCCCAGCCGCCCGAGCCCAGCGTAGCCGGAACAAACAGTTCCGGCCAGCGCTAAGGGCTGGATCGGAGGCGGCTGACGTCAGGACGTCGGCTGACGTCCATGACGTCACTCCGCTCGTCGCCATGGCGACAAGGTAAGCGAAACAAGGAAGGCTGCTCATTGCAGCCTTCCTTGTTACTTCTGGTCGCCGGAGGCGATCGGAAGAACGCCTCCGGAGCGCCCTCTAGTGGGCTTTCATGCAGCCAACTTTAATTAAAAAAAAATCCTCCCGCAGCCGCCCTGGCGATCTT